>NW_026442136.1:0-138674 GCF_026898425.1 Galleria mellonella | reverse complement strand
AAGCTGAATTGCTAGAATCGATCCATTAGTGCGAAAAATACAAAAACAACAAGTTGAGGAAAAATAAAGCAATAGCAATACAGTTGTTTTATGTAGTAATATTTTATTTATGTATGTATTTATTGTATGTATGTATATATTTATTTAATACTAGCGACCCGTCCCGGCTTCGCACGGGGCCTCAGGTGGACCGTCAGTTTGTTTGCCATTCTAAGTTGTATAAAAAAATCGTTTTAGCTAAAATATTGGCTAACAATATTGATTTGGGTCAATCCTAAATTTTTAAATGTAATTTTTTTTTTATATTTATAAAACCTCTTATTCTTTTAATTGATACAACTTCTATATTGTATTGTTGATATCGCCGTATGGTCCCAGCGTAGAATGGGCCACCACATGGGTGTCTTAAAAGGCAACTAAGGGAACTTAACAGTCGAGGGATGGGCAGCAGCATCCCTCTTTAAACATCACATAATTTGACTGCGGTTGTGGCGTCTAATAACAACTTCCTTATGGAGGAGGCCTATTCCCAGCAGTGGACAATTAACGGGTGATATATTTAAAAAAAAAAGCATTTATTGTATATTAAATATATATATGTTTTATATATAAATATGTTATATAACTTGTTATATTAAATACTCTGTTATTTCACTGTGACATTAACATGCCGCGGCTTATCACCTCCATCTCGCTGTCATCACGGATCGACAGTATAAAATATTGTACGCAACACATAAGCATTACGTTGAAACCAACAAATATGCACCATCTAAGTACCCCAAAAACGCTGACTTGATACCCCAGCGTGTATGGACACCTGAAATAATAAATATATATCCATTTACAATATTAAAGGAAAAATCTTATATTTTATGCAACTTAGAGTGGCAAACGAGCTGACGGCCCATCTGATGGAAAGTGGTAACAGTTGTCTATACACATGAGAAGTACCATGGAAATAATAGAGTATACTGTTTCACCCATGATACCCCCCATGCGTTGCCATTCCTGAGGACTCAGGTGTTATTCTTCTGTACCCTGTAAATTCACTGCCGTATCCCACCGTTCAAACTGAAACAGAGCCATGCAAACACAACTGCTTCACAGTAGAAACACGAATGGGACAGAGGTGCCCAAGCAAACGACTTTTGTACTAACTTCCTCTAGTAAAATCCCATATTTTTCTACCCACATCACTAACAACTTTTAAGCCTTCTTTGCATTATTTTTTTATTGGTGAAATATATCAAAGTGATATAATTCATGTTCAAAATTAAAGGAAAAATGTTTAAGAAAGACAGCTGTTTTTTTTTCTGCAATCGACATTAAAAAGATATCCGGACACGATCAACTTAAAGTGAACTTGTTCTTTTAAATAATTTTTGGACATTCAATATTATGATGGAAATTTCCACCATTATGCAAAGAAGGGTTAACTGTCCACTGCTGAACATAGCCTTCCCCATAAGAAGAGTTTAGCCAGTAGTTGCCACGCGTGGTAAGCGGATTGGGAACCGCAGTTAGGCTTTTAGAGATACACGGATGGAATACATTCTAACTCAAAACCACTATCACTACAAACAAACAAAGTCGCTGTCGCTGTCTGTCCGTCCTTATGTATGCTTAGATATTTAAAACTACGCAACGGATTTTGAAGCGGTTTTTTTTTAATAGATAGAGTGTGTCAAAAGGCAGGTTTATATGTATAATACATGCATAATATTGTAGAGGAACACTGATAAATTTAGAGGTTTCTAATGTGATGTCGTAAATAAACACATTTTTTATCATTTCACCCGTGCGGCCGGGGCGGGTCGCTAGTATAGGATACTTTAAATACTGATGCATCGCGGACAAATCCGCGGGAAATAAATCTTGTCTTACCTCCTGTCTGTAAATAAATGCATATTTATTTTACAAGTGTATATCAGTTTAAATCCTCATTTTTTATTTTCTCAAATGGAAAGTATTTAAAATAGAATCCACATTATATGTGTTTTTTTTTATTATTATTTGCTCTTTTTATATTTTTATAATAATTATACATTTGACATTTATGTCAGTTTAAAAATAGAAAATGTCAATTACGATATTAGAACTACTCAAAGAACTATCTATAGTTCTAAGAACAAGGAATTAAATAGAAGGAATGATAAAATAAAAACTGTAAATCATATGGTTGCCTCATTTCTTTTTATGCAAATATAATTAGTAAAAAGAGGACGAGGGATACACCATCAGCTGTTATTTTTCTCAATTCATAGCAGGCTAGTGTATGTAAAATTTTTGTTCATTTACATTACTAGATTATATATTCGACACAGTTTATGTAGAAAGTATGCAAGCAAGTTTTATCTGAATTTGGTAGGGTTATACGGCCGTATAACATTGTTTATAACCTATGTTTTTAATCTATGTTTTTTACCAATATTTAGCTTCGGTACGATTCTTTATCTATATAAAATATTTAATTTTTAAAAAGTTTATAAACAAGTCTATATGAACAAAGACGATTTTTAATTGAATATTAATTATTTTTAGTTATAATTTATATAAGAAAAAGCTATTTCATGTATTAGGTAATTCACAGATAAGTCAACAAATGTTATTTTGTCCTTTACCATTTAAAAATATAAAAATGCAATAATATCATGTTTTTAAAATTATTTTTAATTACATAAAAAATTCTAAAAAAATATAATAGTATTTTAATTATTTATTTAAACAATAAAATGTGATACAAAAGGCAGAATTAATGCTATAGACATTCTGTACCAGTCAAACTTTAGGATGTGCAGAATTGCTCGATGACGGTTTAAAAAAAATAGAATTACATATTTATATTTTAGTATAATTTTTTTTTATTATATTTATTTAAAAATAATTGATATATCACCAGGCGGAAGAGTTGCCAGGCATCAAGATATTCCACTACTGCGGCGGCCTCAACTTCGCCAGTAAGAACTTATTCAGATCGACTCTCTTCCGTAAAATTGGCTACATGAAGCCAGCCGAGCTCTCCCACGACGAGTAGACAACAACTGACTAGAAGCGAGTCGTACGAATGGGACCCTACAATTGGGAGTAGAGTGAGTATTAATATCCTTAACAGACTTTAAAAAAAAAGAAAGTATATTAATAACAACCGTGAAGCAGTTGTGTTTGCATGGCTATGTTTCGGTTTGAAAGGTGGGATATGGCGTGAATTTACTGGATACAGAGGAATAACGCCTGAGTCCTCAGGAATAGCAACGCATTGGGGGTATCATGAGCGAAACAATATACTCTATTTATGTCACGGTACTGCTCGCACATGTCTATAAACGACGGTTACCCTTTCCATCAGGTGGGCCGTCAAGCATTTGCCGTTCTAAGTTGTATAAAAAAAAATTATATTTTCAAGCGACTTAAAAAAACCACCAGAAGATGTAAATTGTAAACCAGAAGGTGACTTTAAATTCTATTTTCTTTTGATTACCAATATTTTTGCAATCAAAAAACGATCAATTCGGATTGTCTAGTTTTCTAGTTCACATTACGACTCTGCTAAGTTCAAGAACTAGATGGCGGTGCATCGCATTTCCGCTAATATTTGTTGTTCGTCCAATCACATCTTCGGTACAAATTGATAATTAAATAAAATTATATTTTATGCGGAGTACATAACGACGATAGTGGACGCGAGCGCATTGTCGTACGTGGATGCGCCAGGCATCAAGACGCTGGTCTCCATCACCACGAGCTCGTCGCGAGCAATATCACGCTGCTACTCGCCGGCGCCAATGGTAGAAACCACCAGATCTCCCTTTTACCGCCCTTCCCTTCTCCCTTACCCATTTCTCTGCTCCTCCTCGCGTATTTTCTCACTCCTTTGCCCATTGCTCTGCTCCTTCTCATCTATTTCTTACTCCCCGTACTCATTTTCACTCTTCCCCTTCTATTTCGTACCTACTTTAATAAACTTGGCCCTGTAAACTATCATCCGAATTGTAAACTTTGTTTATCACCTTTGTGGTATACAAAAAACCTATCTTTATCCCGTAATTTCGCTCGTGGTCGCAAACTACCTTTCTTACCTTCAAAGAATGAGTTATCAGATGCAAAAATATTTTTTAAATTCGCCTAATTGCTCCATAAATAGGCGTGTTCAAACAAACAAACTCTTTTGCTTTATACTATAGTAGTACAGATTTGTAAAAGACTACAATGTTTTTGTTTAATATAAAAAAAAACTTCCGGGTCCAGTTCTAGAAATGATGAGAGATATAACTCTCTCGAAACAGATCGACTGCAACTGGACACATTCCCAACCGTTCACGACGCGGTCGTCTACTACAAAGTGCTGGAGGCGAAGCGACACGACGTCACCACCACCGTCACTATGACGTGACAGCGGAATGAAGCAATCGGTAGAAACAGGTAGTAGAAATGGTAGAAATACATTATTAAGCTACGCTCACACTGACGTGAAATTCGCGCGGGACGCGAACGCGAATACGCTTGTGTGGCAGCCACTTTATTATTGATGGAACTATATTCTTGGCTTTTCCAAGTTCCGTATATCTTAATACTAGCTTTTAGTTTAGAATAGAAAACACAAAAATTGTTCAGCATTTCATATAGGAATACAAAAAAGAAAAAAAAAACGTTTAAATTGTTTTGGAGTTCCATTACAAGCATACAATCAAATATTCCCTCATTTGTAATATTAGTACAAATTTATTTTTATTTATTTGTAATATATATGTACTGCATTGTACTAGATGACTGTTACCCCTTAAACTATATAGATAGAGTATCTCAATAAAAATACTTCGCCAAAACAGGTCAACTTTTTTTTATCCAATTGTTAATAGAGTTACCATAAAAAGTAGCACATTGTTTTTGTTTAAAAAATGTATCAAAATTCAATCAGCCAAGATGGCATTTAGCTGACTAAATTATAACCTGTTGTTAACACTCGATGCTCTATCTATATATTCTAAGTGTTAGTACGTACTTAAATACATTTTTTCATATTCCATTTTTGGAACTTAATCAACGTCAATTATTTAATTGAAATATAGTCATTACTTGCAGCGGCCAGCAACTGAGGCATTGATGGATGAACGTGCAAATGTGGGCCGAGGCGTAGCCGAGGCATACATACGTGAGTCCATCAATGACTAGTTGTGGCCAAGGCTTGTATAGTACTTTTTTCAATCAATGCGCGGAAATCAAAAACACAATTTTTATTACATGTTGGATACGAAATAATTAACACCATTTGAAGGGAGTATTCTACCAGTGTCGATTAATTATTTACACAAAGTAATTTATTAATACTCGCTTTAAAACATAAGTTAGATATTGTGAATGAATCGTGTCCCACGTCCCGCGCGGTTTCTACTAATTTGAAGCTTAAATTATTATCCAAGAGTATAAAATAAATTGATTGTCTTTTAAAGACGAACACTTGTTAGAAATGAACATGGTAGAAATTGGTAGAAACAGAATTGTTCTTGCAATTTATAATTGACTATAAACTACTTCATAAGAGATGGCTATTTACGCAATCATTTAGGTAAACTATGATATTTTCTTATTACCTCAATGTTTCCATCAATTTACACACGGCCAGTGTAGCTCGACATAATTTTCGTAGTTTACTTTAGACTATTTTAACTACCAAATGGTAGAAATTTATTTAATTAAAAATTAAAGTTGTATGACCGAATTTAATACAAATATATAAGGACAATAAATGGCAATAATGATATTTATATAGAAATAAAGTAGTAAACACTTTATTTTTGTAAAATCGAATATAAATGTATGAAAAATTCTATTAATTATATTTCGTCTAAGTACTTAATGAGTACTTAAGTATTTATTACTTTAAAAAATAGGAGAGCGACCTATGAGTGATCACACTTTTTATTTATGTAATTTTTTTTTTTATTATATTTGTTATCCGTTCAGATATAAAAAAAATACCTATAACCCTTTGCCTTATTTTAATTAATTTATTATTGAAAAAAACCTTTCAATGTTTATATAGGTATTGGAATTTTAGCTTACATATATTTAGTAAAATATATGTACCTTTGGATTAGGTAAATATAGTAAGTGTAGATTTATAGACAATGCATTTAATGCGAATTCCAATATTTTAGCTATAACCAGGCTGTGTCCTGTATATTTTTGTTTATATATTTTCCTATTATATTAACAATAGATATGGAGGTAACAATAAATTTCATTCAAATCTCATTCAAATCTGTTCAGCCATTTAAGTGTGATTGAATAACAAACATAGAAGCATCTTTACAAACAATTATATTTATAACATTTATAGGATAAATTCAAATACAATTACAGATACAGGTATGTTTAAAAGGGTTTAAAAAAATCTACCAATCATTTTACGTATTACTAAAATTTATATTGTACTAACTAGTTGTTCGAATATTGTATTTCTTTATTCTTTCTTTCATTTTTTATTCTTTATTGTACACAAACATAATGATAAGAACAAAGATATTTAAACGTAATGTGACAAAGGGGAGCTTATCTCTAATGAGAGATTTCCTCCAGCGAACATTTTCAAGTGATTTAAATTGTTATTTAAAAAAAAAAAAGTATTTATAATTTATTTCAATAAAATTTAATTAAAAATGTAAATTAATTTATAATTAGTCGACCATAAGACGGTCTGCCGAGGAAAAGTTCTTGAGTGGCCACCTCGTATGGGCAAACGTGTATAACGACCCTCCACTAGAGTAAAGTGACGACTTCAAATGCATTGCAGAGAGTCAGTGGATGCAGGTGACTCAGGTCCGTTACTTATTGCAGTCTATGGGAGAGGCCTATGTCCAGCAGTGGTCGAATAATAGCTGAGATGATGAGGATGGTCTGCTGATGTCCTATACTACAAATAAATGTCATATTAATTGTTTGGATGTTTCGATTAGTAACAAATTTCATTTGGACAACAAAAATTGGTTATTTTCATTAAATTATATTGAAAAGAACATATAAATAATATGCACCTTAAGATGCCTAGATTGTCCAATTTCGATCAAACATAACAAAAGTTAAGAATTTTCTCGTAAATTTAGCCTAAAGTCCAGTGTTGCTATAACAAAATTTTATTAATATACCATGTACTTTAACTGTACTTATTTTTAAATTAATTTTAACATGACTGCAATATTGTTTATTGTTTTAAAAATGTGTAAATAAAATTATTGTAATGGAACAATGACATAGGTGACAGAATTGTGATTGTCAGCTGCCATTTTATTTGGTACGCAGTGTCTCTCAAAGTTCACATCGTTTTGATGTACGCATTTTAATGGATTCACAACACAGTGGTGGATTTCCCAGTGATTACTGAACATTAAATATTTATTTTTATACGACCAAAATTATTTTATTCTATAATATAAATTGACACGAATTATAATTACTGAATTCCCTTTTTTATTCAGGGCTGCCAGATTATATAAATGAATACGACTTGAATATAATTTTAAAGTCTTTTTTAGTCTCATTAAATCCTGAATTTTTATGTTTAATTGAAGACAAAATCAAAGTATTTTAAATGAATTTTAAATGTCAAATATCAGTTCGTGAATCGGAACGTATTTAGCAGAAATGGAAGTATTTCTACCATAAATAAAAGCTGTGGTAGAAATACAGCGTTTCTACTAAATATATGTATTTTGTTACAAATATTGTGTAGTAATTAATCAATATTACATATGTGTCAGTCTTTATAATATTTATTTATTTATTTATAGGATAACCAACATAAGATACAACTAAAGATTTTAATACAATACACTGGCAGATTAGATCTTACTGTTCTTACATTTATAGGCAACCACAGCATGCCTTGTGTTTGAAAAACATTAAAATATAATTAAATTATTAAATGAGTAAAGATATTAACAATATGAATATGAATAATAATATAATATAATATAAATAATCGAAATTGTATTTAAATTATTATAAAATATAAATAAATATAATGTAATGGGGAGGTACATCAACATGTTAATTTAGTCATGAATTCAATATATACTGGCAACTCTTACTTATAAAGTACTTGGTATCATATTTATGTATATATGTATATATATACCTAGTTTTTAAGACTATTGTGATATTTTGTACCTACAATATGTACTTAGTTGTAAAAATAAAACAATTACATTTTGCACCGTTTTTTTAATACTCTACAAAACCGTCACCAAAATCTACCAAAACTGGGTGCAGGGGATTGTTGGTAATGGGAAATAGCGGCCACATCGCTAGCAATAAACCCCTGGAAATTGGGTTCATTCCTGGTCTTCTAGAATCACGAAGAATCAACTAAATAACAAACTTGTCCTCACCTTCCATCCTTCACTAGTATCCCACCAGCGAAAACCAATTGCGCAAGCGGAAATTACAACTCTCTAATTATTAATATTAATTTTCTTCTGCCAGAGATATATATATATATACTATACATAAGTCATCCGCATGGGTACTTCTGCCCTACTGGTTTTTACGCCGTAAAGCAGTATTATTTTAAAGTGGCAAACAAGCTGACAGCCCACCTGATGGAAAGTGGTAACCGTCGCCTATAGACATGAGCAGTACCATGAACATAACAGAGAGTATATTCTTTTGCCCATGATGCCTCTGTACCCTGTAATTTTATTGCCACATTTTTTTTTTTAGCAACTTAGAATGGCAAAAAAGCTGACGGCCCACCTGATGAGAAGTGGTAATCGTCGCCTATAGACATGAGCAGTACCATGGATATAACAGAGTATACTGTTTCGCCCATTATGCCTCTGTACCCTGTAATTTTATTGCCACATTTTTCTTTTAGCAACTTAGAATGGCAAAAAAGCTGACGGCCCACCTGATGAGAAGTGGTAATCGTCGCCTATATACATGAGCAGTACCATGGATATAACAGAGTATACTGTTTCGCCCATGATACCTCCCATGCGTTGCCATTCCTGAGGACTCAGGTGTTATTCCTTTGTACCCTGATTACAGGGTACAGAGGGTATGAAATTATTCATTACCATATTTCAGCGTTCAAACCGAAACACAGCCATCACAGGGTAAGGGGGCGTAACACCATATGCATCTTGTATGTGGGAAGGGAAGCTTATTCAATGTACATCAAAATTATTGCATGACAAATCTATTTAAAAACGTGCAATTATATGTAAAAGTGATTAAATATTATCTAATACCTATATTGACAACGATGCATGTACTCGTATATTTTTTTTTGATGGGTGAAAATGGTATGGTAACCCCGCCTGCGCTAACGAGATACGCTGGCGGAGCACCAGTGAAGGGTGATAGATGAGAATGAAAACAGGCCAGTTAGCACATCATGATGAATTCATCAGGAATTAACCATGACAGTTTCCAGGGGGAACCGCGAGGAGGTCGACCTGGTTGGGTATATTGCTAGCAATGGGATTCTCAGTCTCCATTACTAACAATCCCATTCCCCACACAATTGCAATTTATTTATCTTCTTCACTTTAAACTCAGCTAAAGGCAGCTTGAATGAATTAAATATTATAATGGATAACGTAATACCTACCGGGAATGATTTGGCCCTATCTTGGACATTCACGTCGTCAGTAATCTTGATAATCATTATTAATTGGTTCTTCTCCATAATACCTGATAATGTTCACGCTAAGATTATGTCCGTCTGCTATAATCCTTATTAATTACTAATACTGTAATGTGGAATTCACTTGTCAGTCTACGGTGAACTGTGAAATATGCAACACTTGTACGTGGTCGGTCTCCTACTAGCCCTGGGATATGTCCAGGTGAGTTAATACTATTTGTATTATAAAAGCGAAATAAATGGATACATGTTTGTCACTAGACGCTACTGGCATTACTTTGCTACTGGCCGCCCTAGACGGACGTTTGTCGACCAAATAGGCGACGTGCTGAGGAAGGGCCAAATTAAAAGTACCCGTAACCGGCGAGCGTGTATGAAAAGATTGATGAATGTGGAGGAAGCGAAAGAGGTTTGTTTGAATCGAAGCATTTGGTGTTCCATTGTTTCTGCCTACCCTAATGGGAGACAGGCGTGACAGATATGTATGTATGTATGATTGTTACTCTTTCACGCAAAAACTACTGTACAGATTTGAATAAAATTTTCTTCACGAATAGGTCATATCCTAACTTAGAATATAGGATGCTGTATGTATCGATTCACATGAGTTAGTCGAAGTTAGTCTAATATTGATGCATGTACTCGTATATTTTATTTTTTTTATGTGTAAAAATGGGTATGGTAACCCCGCCTGCGCTAACGGGATACGCTGGCGGAGCACCAGTGAAGGGTGATAGATGAGAATGAAAACAGGCCAGTTAGCCCATCATGATGAATTCATCAGGAATTAACCATGACAGTTTCCAGGGAGAACCGCGAGGATGTTGACCTGGTTGGGTATATTGCTAGCAATGGGATTTTTAGTCTCCATTACTAACAATCCCTTTCCCCCCGTGATGTACTTATTATTATTCGAATCCAATGCGTGTTACAATACCGTAACAAAACAAACGTACAAATTGTTATTATGTCTATTGCATGTCTAATTGAATGAGTCACACAAGTCCCGCAAATTGAATAACTATTTAATTTACATAATTGGATGTAACTCCATATGCACTCAACGATGACAGATTTTATATCGTGCCTCCGATCGAACTGTTTATAATTGCTCCTCTCCATCCAAAGGTTGCCTGGAAGAGATCGCTCTTAGCGATAAGGTCGCCCATTGTTTTCTCACTGTGATTATTTCTTGTAATTGTTTATATTTATAATAAGTTTACTATTGTAATCTTTTGGAGGAAACAATAAAGAGTATCTATCTATCTATTTCTAGTAAACTATAAAAGTTTCTGACAATAATATTTTACACGCTTTGCTTTACCTACATTTATGGAATTCTTTGTAAAAGTAGGTGTTCCACCCAAGAGGTCTTTGCGGATTTGCCTAAATCAGATAAATGTTTACTCATTGACAGATATCAATTATAAGTAGTGTAATTATTTAATTATCTACAGACAATTAATCCGGCGACCTTATAGATTATAGATAACATAATTCGATAGATTATGTGTTAATTAAAATAAATTAATACCTTTCAGGGCGAGCCAATACGTCAGCCAGCCGAACCTGCCTACATCGAGGATGTTCGTAGCGGTATGTAGAAACTTCTAGAATACTCTCCTTATTAACGATAGCGTCTACGGTCCTACAACTAACTAAAGTTTTTTTTTTATACAACTTAGAATGGCAAACAAGGCGACGGCCCACCTGACAGAAAGTGGTAACCGTCGCCTATAGACATGAGCAGTGCCATGGACATAACAGAGTATACTGTTTCGCCCGTGATACCCCCCATGCGTTGCCATTCCTGAAGATTCGGGTGTTATTCCTCTGTACCCTGTAAATTCACGCCATATCCCGCCCTTCAAACCGAAACACAGCCATGCAAACACAATTGCTTCACGGTAGAAACACGATAGGGACAGAGGTACCCAAGCAATCGACTTTTGTACAAAGTCTCTCTCAGAAATGATACATTTACCAAAGTAATATAACTAAAATTTTGGATGAATCAATGATATTTTTCTCGCAGCTTCCAACTCCAACTCCCGCATCGTGGCGGGATGGGAGGCTGAGGATGGCCAGATTCCCCACCAGGTGAGCCTGCGCATGGTGAGCGGCGCCGGCGGCGTCTCCTCCTGCGGGGGCTCCGTTATTCACAACAATTGGGTCATTACTGCCGCCCACTGCGCTAGCAAGTTAGTATTGTATATTTTATGACCCATCCGTCATACTCGTGAACTGGTGGGTTTTGTAGATTCAAAAATACTCCAATTGATTATGACTTGTATCAATATGAATCGAAAACTTCCTTTTTTTTGAATGAATGAATGAGTATACTATATTTGCATTATACAATATAGGTAATAAGCAAGACAATTAATAAATGTAACGATACAGTTGTATAAGTACAGTAAGGCGGTCTTATTACTGAGAGCGATCTTTGAAAGACAACCTTGGGGTGATGAACTAATTGTTGTACAAGTAGGTATGATAGTATTGTATAATTTAAGAAAGTAAAGCATTAAGGAAAATAATTACAAGTACCTATTATCAATTTTTTTTAAATAAAATCATTAACTATAACATAAAATAAATATTTATATAAATAGATAGGTAAAGAATGCCAATTTATCAAATAAAAAATCAATCAGATAGAAAGAAATTAATCTCATCTTCGGTTTGAAGGGTGGGATATGGCGTGAATTTACTGGGTACAGAGGAATAATACCTGAGTCCTCAGGAATGGCAACGCATGGGGGTATCATGGGCGAAACAGTATACTCTGTTACGTCCATGGTACTGCTCATGCCTATAGGCGACGGTTACCACTTTTCATCAGGTAGGCAGTCAGCTTGATTACCATTCTAAGTTGTATAAAAAAAAAAAAACTTTCACTTGTCGCTTGAAAGCATCGATGGATTTGAAATTAAATACGCTTGAAAAAAGCTTAAGTGTCCAGTTGTAGCTTACTTGACAACTTGATGTACCGTGTTAATATAGAGAGTTCCCCCTGGAAACTATCATGGTTAATTCCTGATGAATTCATCATGAAGGGCTAACTGGCCTGTTTTCATTCTCATCGATCACCCTTCACTGGTGCTCCGCCAGCGTATACCGTTATCGCAGGCGAAGTTACCATACCATTTTCATCCATCAAAAAAGAAATGAGAGGCTCGACATTTATCATAGTTTTTCGAACCAATTTCTAGATTTCTATTTGTAAAATATGCAATCACTGACAAAGCATTTTCATTTCAGCCGCTTCACATTCGTGATCCGCGCTGGTCTGACCAATCTGACTCGGCCACAGTACTTGATTGAGAGCACGCGCGCTTATCTGCACCCAGCTTACATCGTGGGCGGCCCCGTCCAGACTGACGACATTGCATTGATTGGAATCGACAACCCCATACCTTACGGCCGTAAGTTTCCATATTGCATTTTAATTCCACTACTTCCATAACGTAATTCAATAGGTAATTGATGACAATGGAATGGTAACCCCACCTGTTACATCAAAATTATTTAAGATCGCAAACGACATGCTTTCTCACTGTATTGGGTTGACTGGAAGAGATCTCTGTCAGAGTCCACCCTTACTCACAACGTTTACAAATGCAATATTATATTATATACATGTAATTTACAAGTGCAATAAAGAACAAAGAATAAAATCTTCTGACAATTTAGAGACTGAAAACTCAATATATACAGTTTTGGCGTATATAAAGTTATAACTGGAATATATTCCAGTCATGGGACTAGCCGTTTAAACAGGAGCATAGTTTACTCTCATGTCTTTGCACAAAACATGACCATGGGCACCAAGTAAATCTGGAAGGGGGGAGTAGAAGCATTCGGCACTCTCTTAAAATCTTTGGTTTTATACATAAGGAGCTGCAAACAATGTAAATATCTCTTGCAGCCTACGTGCAGCCATGCCGCCTTCAGAACAGCGCCCAGCGCAACCTGGACTACACCGGAGTGGTGCTCACTGTCAGTGGCTACGGACGTACTGACGACCCGTGGAACGGTAAATATATATTTATACAATTTAATATGGCAAATAAGCTAACAACTCAGTTGAACAATTTTCAATACTGGTTAAAGCCGGCTAGAAGGATCAAATTCTTCTATTAGTTCTTTAAGAGATCAAGAGTAAGTAAAATTAAAGAAAAAGAAAGGAATGCAAGGTATAAAGGTTTAAATTATATGCATGTAGATTTATTTTGGCTTTATACTTGGTTTTGACTTTTTACTTTGATACACTTGTCTATATTTTAACGTATATTATAGTCACATATCAAAATAAAGGAAGAATAGTGAAATGATTGCCATAAACAATATTAATAAGTCTTGATCATAAATAGAAGTAAAACCACTGTTTGATATGATCAATCATATGTGATGAAATGAACAGATGGGCATCACAGACTCTTCTATGAAACACGTGGTGGTCATACGTTGCCATTCCTTAGGTCTAAAAAGTTATACCTCCATACCCTTATTGGGCTTAACATATCAATATTCTATCACACAGGTGGCACAGTGTCAGAAGTTCTCCGCTGGGTATTCCTGAGAGGCATCTCCAACGCGGAGTGCCGCACCTGGTACTCTGGTAACGTCGTGCAGGACAGGACCATCTGCGCTGAGTACTACAATGACACCGCACAATCTTCCTGCCAGGTAAACTAATATAAGCCTATTAAAAAAAACGGGTAAACAATTAAAATGCTTGATTATGAAGTTCTCTTTTATCACATCTTATCTGTATGAAAACATTTGTGTTTTCCTACTGATAAGATTTTTTATACCACTGAGGTGGCAAACAAGCATACGGCCCACCTGATGGTAAGCGGTTACCGTAGCCTATAAACGCCTGCAATACCAGAGGTATTACGCGCGCGTTGCCGACCCTGAAGAAACCTCTTTACCCCCCTTTTGAAGAACCCCATGCTGTAGTCTTTCGGGAAAACCTCGGCAAGGAGCTCATTCCATAACCTGAGTGTTCGTGGGAGAAAGCATCTCTGAAACCGCGATAAGATGTGATAAAGAAAGAAAGACTAGGAAGATAAAGAAAGACTAAGAATGTCAGAAGTGCAGAAACAAAAGAAGATAGAAAATCAATAGAAAAACATAAATAGCATATTTTGATGGCCAGTAATATACCACACCTAGATTATTTTTTTCTTGACAATCGACATCCTTGCCGTGTAGTTCCAGCATAGCATAGGCCGCCCCATCCATTCCCGAGGTTTTTAAAAGAGGCAACTAAGGGAACTTAATCGTCAAAGGAAGGGCAGCAGCATCTTAAAACACTACTGTAAGCCAAACTGCGGTTGCCAATCCGCCTGCCAAGTGTGGCAACTACAGGCAAGATAATTTTTTTTTTGTAATTTAACGCTCTATTAATTTACGCTAGTGATGTACCAGTAAGGGATGATAGGTGAGGCTGAAGTCAAATCGGTTAGCTCATTATTATATATTTATTGTCTCCAGGGCGACAGCGGTGGTCCTCTCACAGTGGTCGACGAGGATGGTCAGATCACCATGGTGGGTATTGTGAGCTTCGGTTCCTCCGCCGGCTGCAACAGTCCGTTCCCATCAGGTAATGTTTAATTTATGGTTTTATTACTAAAAAAAATATGTATTTTCTTTTCTGCCACCAAGCCACCTACATGACTATACTTCGGATTAAATGATGAGATATAACAGTGGTATTACAGGGTGCATAACATCTTAATCTTCAGAAATGGCAATATTTAATATGTACGCCATAGTGTACACTGTTAAATCCAAGGTGCTGTTTATGTCTATAGGCATTAGTTACCACGTTCCATCAGGTTAACCCTCGACTTATTAGCCATTCCAAATATACAATTGGCCGTGTGGTCCCAGCATAGAATAGGCCACCCCTTTCTTTCCTATGGATGTCGTGAGAGATGACTAAGGGAGGCCGAAACATGGGCAGCAGTGTCCCTCTTAAAACATCTCTAAAGCCTAACTGCGGTTGCCAATCCGCCTACCAAGCATGGCAACTACTGACAAACCCCCCAAGGGGGAGACTTATGTGCAGCAGTGTTAATTACAATTAAACGCTAATATGATGATGATGAATTTGGAAAAAAAATTATTGGTTATTACCAATAATTTTTTGCAATATTTTGGGTGCAATATTTTGCACCCACAATCGTCCAAAAGTCATTCTTTCCCCTATTTATTAGTCTAAGAGACAGCAACCCAATTAATAATGGGCCATTTCATTCCAGCGTACGTCCGTCCCGGTCACTACCACGAATGGATCGCTGAAGTGACCGGCATCAACTTCGACTGGAGTTTAGATGACGCAAAACTCAAGCCCATCAGTCTCGAACTTCCCGCCGAGCCTAAACAAATCGACACACCCATTGTAGTCGATGCATAGACGAAGCAAACACATCACGATGCAAATGTTCTCATTTTATCATATTAAAGCATATTTGTCACATTACGAAGCAAATGTGTCACAGTTGGTCCTGTTATGAAGCAAATATGTCATATTTGGTCATTTACGAAGCAAATGTGTCACATTTTCATTTTTGTTTGTCGACAATCGTGTTCACTATATAGTTCAAATAAATTAATTAGATACAATAGTTAACTTGTGTGTTTCATTAAACAGTAGCTATTTAGCATTGAAAAATACTCATCCCGGAAGATACTAAAAAATAAATACCTCGGTGGTGTGAGAGCAAGTTGGTTTAAAAGAAAATATTGTAATATGTAAGATGTACTGCTCATGTCTATAGGCGACGGTTACTACTTTCCATCAGCTGGGCCGTCAGCTTGTTTGCCATTCTAAGTTGTATAAAAAAAATGTAAGATTGAAAAAGGGTATGCTACATTAGTGCGGGTATGTGGATAGGACATTATATAAATAAAGGAAGCAGATACCGGATTAAAACTAAACTAATATATGCGGCCCTTTTTCGTACGGATGGATATAATTTTCTAAAATAATATACAGCCTATGTGGTATATATAATCTCATCATATGCTTTAAACATTTCCGAACGCAATATCCTTCTACCCTCCTTACCTATCCATATTTCCTATCAAATCTGGGATCACATTGGGGGGTAGATGGACAAAATCAGTCTATAATCCAACTGCGTGTCGAGCTGATCAAGTTCCGCTAAGATCACGAAAAATCTCCATTAGTTGCGAATTAATCAATCAGCCGCGATCTCCGCGCAACATACAGTGGTACTTAAGCAAAATCAACACAAGTGTTGGATATTTAGAAGAGAGAACGAGAACGCGTACAAAAGACCTACACGCGGGGACTACGTGAACCAGGTTTGTCCTTTACCCTTCTTTATATCCAACGCTATGTATAAGTCGTTTATAATGGGTTGAGTAATTTTTGAAATTATGCATTACAAACATTATTTGTTTGTAATGCATAAACTCAAAAACTATAGTCAATTTTTTCTCTCTTTATAGATAGTATACTTACTAGTATTGATTAGATAGATTGTATCCCATCTGATGACGAAGAGTCTCCAGAGAACGCGTTACGAAAACGGGCAGAGAACAAAATGTACCATCATTCTCACTGCCTACATCGCAAAAGACTTGGCAAGAAGATAAAAAAAACTCTACTTAGTGCTCTTATCTCAGAAATTACTTTACTAGTGATTATTTTTCACTTCGAATTATAACCAAAAAAAAAATGTGCTTTTAGCTTTAATTCTTAATGAGGTAGAGGCATTTGACCCCTATTGCTGTTGTGGTAAACGTAACTCTCAATGTGTCCTATTTCGCTGAGTATACTAAAATCCACGTAGCAAAAAGTGCGTGAATAGATAAGTATGGCTCTAAAAATACTTTGATTATCTGCCAACATTTAATAATACTGCGCCGTAGTTTAGACACGAGCAATCTAAACACAGAAGCAAATGTGACAAAAACGGTTCGAGTCTAATTCTTCCATAGATGAAGAATAATATATAATAAGTACCTGCATCTTCATTTTGGATAATAGATAATGGAGCGAAGTGCACGCTTCAGCTACAGTAACCCGAAGGAGCGCGCGTGGACAGGTGTCACTGTGTTTTCAGCGTATTTAGTGCTCCTAATGGTCGAGATATACATAGAAATATACGAGAACCAAACCCATATGCGTGTATATAATAGACTGTGTGAATTCTTTGTTTATGTACAAAGTTATTTTGTTGTGTAATAAATATGTTAATGACATTTTCATTCGTTACTTCCGACTTGGGTGAATGACACAGATGGATATAGACACGTGTGTGTTAAATTTGAAATATATCTGATAGTTAAAAGGGTTCATTCTTTGACCCTCTGACCGGACATCCCGCGATCTCCGCGTACAGTATATACTAGTTTAATTTTACGCATCCCGCGATTTCGACGTGCTCGCATTTTTTATGTTTTTTTGACGTTGTTTTCCCGCGATTTTTGTTTTGGTAGATCGATATTGTTTCTCCGAATCTCGCTAGATGGCTAATCACTCGTACTACTATTTGTTGTCAAAGCGATGTGTTTTATTGTTGTAATAAAAAAATACGCGGGAAAAGAGTTAAATGACTTTGCCGAAGTGTGTCAAGATCTCGACGGTAAAAATAATTTCACTAATATAATAAAATTGTAAGGAGACGATGTCTGTACATGGGGTGTGCGAGATACATACATACATACATATCTGTCACGCCTGTCTCCCATTAGGGTAGGCAGAAACAATGGTGTGCGAGATATTTAAGAAAAATTAATATGAGGTGTAAATAGTTTAAATAATAATTTTTAGACATTTTTCTGTCTGTATATTTGTTCCGTACGCAAAAATAACTGCATCGAATTGCTTTTCCAATTATGATCCTAAAGGTGTAGCTTAAAATCTGATGTTTTATCTCAATACCTAAAAGTAATCTATTTTATTAGCTTTCCCACAAAATGCGAGCTTATAAAATAGCAGGGAAAAAACTAGTTAGAAATATTAAACATAAATAAAGTGTTTTTTAAAATTAAGAGATAATTATGAGGTTGCTGTGCGTCAGGGGTATTCTCTGGAAATCAGTACGATTCTAGAATAAAGGCATACGGCTATGAGACTCCGGCCTCCCGAGCCGCTGCAGTGTCCCAGTCCTTTCCGCTACTGTAGTGTCCCCCCCACCCTTCCCCTTTCCTTTCCCACATAACTCCCTTATTCCTCTCATTCACCAATTTCCTTTACGCATTTCCAACGTTCCCTTTTTTTTTCTCAATCCTTACCTCCATATCGTAGGTGGTAGAAAGCACCAACAAATGCATTCCCAAAGAGGGTTGATGTCAGGCAGGCGGCCGGTCGTAAAACTATAAGCCAAATCTTTTTGGCTTGATAAAACAATTTTTTTGTTTTTAATGGGTGATAATGAAATGGTTACCCTGCCTGTGCCACCGGTATACACTGGCGGGGCACCAGTGAGAGATGATAGGTGAGGATGAAGCAGGTCAGTTGGCCCATCGTGACGAATTCAACAAGAATTGTTCACGATGGTATCCAGGGGAAACCACGTGGAAGTCGACCTGATAGGGTATATTGCTAGCAATGGAGCTGTTATACTCCATTGCTAACAATTCCTTTCCCCCGATAAAACCATATTACGCGGACCCCATATAATAATTGGGGTGAGGGTAGGAAGATGACGATGTGAGGTTACTGTTTAACCCTTAAATACCTGAAGTTTCAGATTTGATACCGGGGTTATAAATCGCATTGGGCGCCTACAATCAATTTTATTTTAATATTTGGCTGTTTACATGTTACCAAATGTTTTTTTTTTAAATAAATATATAAAAATATCGTTCTGTTTTTTTTTACTATTTTTCCCCATTAGTAAAAAAGTGTACCCTTATATATTTTTTAATTTGATTTGAAAAAATCAGTCTTTTAAGCGTTAATTATTGAATAAACGCTCTTAAACATGACATGAACATCTGGCAGACACCAAGAATATTGTGTTAATTACAATTTTGGACCGGTGATGAATAACACCTATAGGAAACCAGTTTAAACCAAATCAAGGCGGATCTCTGACACAATTATACACTTCTTGTTTTATCTATTTTGAAAATTCATCCGATGAGAATAAACAAACGTAAAAGGCCAGTAGAATTTGATGATGCACTATTATCGGTTGCTCAACGGCGGAATAGACAATCCTGCAACTCTTAGCCGTTGTTCTTTGTACGCACCCCAACGCTGCATGCGATTGCGCGCGTGTCGACTACTATCGGCACAGCCGGTTCGCACCTGTACTGCTCAGTTTGCTCCCACTTATCAGGCTATTTCTCTGGTCAACTCTCTGATTGCTCAGCAGCCAGATATTGACATATTTAATGACAAAATAGATATATTTTTAAAATGTTGTACCAAATTTGTAAGTTTGTAAAAAACCTATGGCTCACTACACGTTTTGGGAGACTGTAAGTGTGGTGAGTAATTTTCAAATAAATAAATAAAACATATCAATGTAAGTAGCATTATTTTTTATTAAAAATAAAACAATACCTCCATAAATAAGCTATAAATTTATACAAGCATAGTTGTAAAATATCAATTATTTACAAATATTACTTACTTAATAATGGTGAATGTATTCCATAAAAAAAAATGACTTCGACCGTCGCAAAATCAATTGTTTATTTAAAAAATCCAGTTCTTAATGATTTAAAAACTAAACTGAACTAATTTTGATAAAATCTCTATGGGACCAATCTAACCCTTTCAGACCTGAACGATACGGGCGTGAGTTGTAACTTTAAAACATTCTAAAACCGTGCGCAATTCATTTTTACGCACGAAGCTGAAATAACATGATAGTGAGATCCTAAACCAGCCAATAAGAAATCATTTTAGCGGTTAGGTGGTGCAGTAGTCTCGTGCGTGCCGGCAAGATGGCTTTGCTCCAAAACACGAAAATACATTTAATCTGAAAGAAAAAAAATCTTGGGTCTGAAAGGGCTAAAAGTCTTTCAAACAAAGAAGAATTTTCCGAAACTGTCTAGGAGTATTCGAGTGATCGGAGAATATACATAAAAAAATATAAAAAATCCGACGAATTGCAAACCTGTTTTTTTTGAAGTCGGTTTTTTAAATAGCGACTGTCATACAGAAAAAATTGCTTCAGGTGAGAGTTTGAGTATTTAAACCTAATATCAAAATAGGTATTACACGAAACAAAAACGATGTATCTACATCGGGGGTGTCTAACCGGTCGATCGCGCCGGTAAATTCGAGTTTAACTCTTACACTGTTATTTTAATTAATAACTTTAAAGGTCTTAACCAATTTTGCTTTCATATTCACATACCCTCATGGGTGAGTAGTCTGCTTTAGTATTTATTTATTTCTATCCATTATCAAGGTATATTTTTTTGAAATATTTTCAAAATTTGTAACAAATTTATTTACTGTTTGTTTTATTTACATTATTTTTACCTGTACCTTTCCTGCACTGGATTACCTGCCAATTAATTATTTTCTCTCGCAACTACACTGGGTTGGCTGGAAGAGATCTCTATTAGAGATAAGCCCACCCTTGCCAACAAGTTGTTAAACTAATCGCTGTATCTTTTTTTTATACAACTTAGAATGGCAAACAAGCTGACGGCCCACCTGATGGAAAGTGGTAACCGTCGCCTATAGACATGAGCAGTACCATGTACATAACAGAGTATACTGTTTCGCCAATGATACCCCCCATGCGTTGCCATTCCTGAAGACTCAGGTGTTATTCCTCTGTACTCAGTAAATTCACGCCACATCCCACCCTTCAAACCGAAACACAACCATGCAAACACAACTGCTTCACGGTTGAAACACGAATGTGACAGAGGTGCCCAAGCAATCGACGTTTGTACAGTCTCCCTCCCGCTGTATCTATTGTTCAAATGCAATAAAGAATATAAATAAATGAGCAGAAAATGTATTAAGTGTCTTGGATGGACCCACGTGAATAAATGCAGTTATTTTCATTTTAATACAGAATTTAAGTCACTGCTTGAAAACTGAACTTCGATTGCATTGAAGTTGGCCTCGCTGTTAAATAATTATATTATTAGTATATATCAGTGATATATCAGTGAATATATATATATATATATATATATATATATATATATATATATATATATATATCAGTGAATCTCAACCACTGTGCCGCGACACTTTTGTGTGCCGCCAAATTTTAAAAGTGCGCCGCCAAATTTTGCAAATATTTAAAATTTTTGTCATAAACTATTTGTTAAGAATTGTAGCTTAAATAAATTTCGCCTGGCAACATTTTTACAAAATAAAAAAAAAGTCTGTCGGTTGTTATCGAATGTGTCGGTAGAACGTACGTTCGTTGTCGTCGTTCTCGTTTAAAAATATTATCGCACGCGTGCATATATTGCCGCGAATATCGTTTGTCTTTTCGTATCGCTTTTTTAATCATATCACACATAACCAAGAGGCTGATTGAGAGGAGGGCATTGCACTGCTGGTCGGTTCAAGGCGGTGGATAGGTAACCTGGATCTGAGGGTAAGTTCGAACGAGCCAGAAGTACTGGGAAGCCTAAAGCCAGAACCGAATCCTGCAAACTACAAAGTTTCAGGTCAGTGGTCTCCACTTTCATTATCCTCTTGTGTTTCTTATGTTAACTACCACCATTGTATTAAAATTTCATACAGTCCACTAATAACCGTTGCCGGACGATTAATTTCATTTTTTGTAAGATCTTATTTTACGAACGGTCAACATTTTGTTGGTCCTTCGGCGGATTTTGTTGTAAGGCGATCTTTGGATAATTTAGTGTAATTTCGAGTTTAAAAAACTAATTTTCGTAATTCTTTCGCATTATTAATTTTTTGTAAAAATAAGTGGGTACTTTTACATCATACATTAGCAATCAGGATTTCTTCCATTTTGACGCCATATTGCGTTTCGTTGTATTAATTTCATGAAACGTTTTGTTCCATCATTTTGTCGCAATAAATCTCGCCGATCGTTTTTATTGAAATAACTTTTTGCAAAATAATAAAAACATTATTCATTGAATATAAATAAATATTTTCATTGTTAATATTGATAATTTAAAAATCGTAATTCTTTATCTAAAATATTTAAATTGATTTTGCGCTAATAAAACTTATCGTTTCAGAACGTATCTTAAAAGTGACTGTCAATGTAAAAATTGATTGTCATATTTTGTTTTCGTAATTTGGTTGTCAATTTCGTTTGTTTTGATTTTGTTGTTTGTTATTTTCCAAGTTATTTCATTTTATTTGGATATTGCGTTGTAATTAAAAAATAGTTATTTTGTTAAACAATGGAAACCAGTCGTTCATCGTTGGATGCAGGCGATAGAAATCGCATTGGGCGTGATTATGCTTTTGCCCGCATAGAAATGATGGAGGGCACCGATTTAATTGGTTATAGTTTACAGGATGTAAAGGATATTGAGGATGATTTCCATAAGTCACAGTTGGAACTATTAACATCGTTGTCCGGGAGTGATACATCCAGTGAATTAAAATTGTCATTTCGTTTTGAGCAAATAGTAAAATCAATAAAACATCGTTTGAAAAATATAGAACAGAAACCTGTTATATCGTCTAGTGGTAGTAGTAATATGAAATTACCCAGAATTATTATAAAACCCTTTGACAGCCGTATTGAAAATTGGGTCTCTTTTATTCAGTTGTTCGACTCACTAATTCACTCTAAAGAGATAGCACCAGTAGAAAAACTTCATTACTTATTGTCAAATGTTCAAGGTGAAGCTTTAGATTTAATAAAAAATTATCCCCTTTGTGATGAAAACTATTTGTTAGCATATAACACCTTAAAACACAAATATGAACAAAAAAGAGTCATCGCTACTGTCTTTTATGAAAGATTATTATATTGTGAATCAGTGAAGTCAAAGAGTAGCTTAGAATTAAACAGAATTTGTCGAACATTTAAAGAAAATTTAGATATACTTTCGAAATACCAGTTACCTGATAGTAATTTCATGTTATTTAATTTGTTGTGGAGTAAATTGGATGCAGTAACAAGGGAAGCATTTGAGTTACAACTGGATTCAAATGTTGATATACCTAAATATGAAAATTTAATTAACTTCATAGAAAAAAGAAGTCGAGCCTTGGAGAATTCAAACACATCAAAGTCAAATATTATTACTAGTAAACCAACAATTAGGTCAAAACCATCGCTTATTGTGCCTTCGGTTAACTGTATTGCTTGTTCTTCTTCCAGTCATAGTGTGGAGAAGTGTTCAAAATTCAATAGCTTGTCACCCTTTGAAAGATTCTCTTTAATAAAAGAAAATAAACTGTGTATTGGATGTTTTCGGCCCTCACATATTGTAAAGAATTGTAGAACATTTAGCAATTGTTCTAAGTGTAAATATAGACATCACACTTTACTTCATTTTGACAAAGGTGATAATACAGAGCTTTCACCGCAAGCTTCAGCAGTTACCACCACCTTGGCTGTATTGGGCACTGAAACTCAAGTTTTGTTTTCAACTGCAGTTGTTCTCATTAAAACTAAATTAAATAAATGGACACCTATTCGTATTCTTTTGGATAGTGCTAGTGCTTGCAATTTTATTACACACACCTGTGCAAGGAAACTTGGACTTCACATTGGGAATACCAAACAATCTGTTAGTGGTATTGGTCATGTGTCAGCGGACACACTTGGATCAGTCGCTTGTGAAATTATTCCATCAAATGGTGATGTCACTTGTAAATTTTCATTTGAAGCTTTTGTTTTACCAAAGATTTGTTCAGATATGCCATCCGGACAAATTGATGTCTCGGCTTGGAAACATATTCTGGATTTGGATCTTGCTGATCCCTCGTTCCACATACCTGGACCTATCGATATGTTAGTTAGTGTTAACATTTTGACATCAGCACTTCAAGAAGGCCTTGTCAAAGGCAATGTAGGTCAGCCCATTGCTGTTAGCACTGTATTCGGCTGGGTAGTGATGGGAGAATGTGCTACTCATGTTGATTCTTATCGTTCTCATTGTGTCTCTAGTTCCACAAACAATGATTGTCTCTTTGTTTCAAGTTGGTCTTTGGACAGCAATATTAAACGTTTTTGGGAATTAGAAACTATTGATCCCCCCAAATCTGTCGTACTTTCGAAATCAGAATTATCGTGTGAAAACTATATGAACGCTTCATATTGTCGTAGTCCTGAAGGTAGGATGGTAGTACCATTAACTTTCGTTGACCCTCAGGCGAGGCCCAAGTTTTGTAATTCTCGTGAGATTGCTCTCAAGCGTCTTTTAAATTTGGAGAGGAAATTTAAAACAAACCCTCTATTTCGGACTGCTTATGTCAAATTCATGGATGACTATTTTCAAAGTGGTCACATGGAGGAAGTTGAACCACCTTCATCGAATGATGGTAATTTTTATTACATTCCGCATCATGGAGTGATGCGGCCTGACTCGGCTACTACTCCTTTGCGTACAGTATTCGATGCAAGCGCCAAGGATACTACAGGAAGGTCCTTAAATGATTCTTTATTACCGGGCCCTAAGCTGCAAAAGAACATTTTTGACTTGTTAGTCAGATTTCGTTGGCATGCAGTTGTGTTCACTGCAGATATCAAGCAGATGTATCGTCAATTTCTTGTTCATCTTCGAGACTGTGATTATCAACGCATTTTGTGGCGTCCTTCTCCGAATGATCCTGTTAGGGATTTTCGATTACTCACAGTGACTTATGGTGTATCCTGTGCCCCATATCAGGCTCTTTGGTGCATTGCTAGGTTGGCAAAGGAATTTTCGTCTCTTGCTTCACGTGGTAGTGCAGTATTAGCTAGAGATACTTACGTTGATGACGTCGTATCAGGCGCCGATTCTGTAGAGAATGCTCTGCAAATACGTCAGGAATTAGTAGAAATTTTGTCGTCGGGTCATCTTCACTTGCGTAAATGGACTTCAAACTGTCCAGAATTTCTAGAAAAGGTGTCAGATTCCGACTTGTACTCGGAGCAACTTCGTGATTTTGAAGATGTTCGTGATGTTTCGGTTAAAATATTGGATCTTTCATGGTTTCCTGGGGATGATCTTTTTACATTTAAGACATCTTCCAGTGATACTCGTTGTACCAAGCGATCCATTCTGTCGGACATCGCTAGAATCTTCGACCCATTGGGTTTGTTAGCACCAGTGGTATTTCTGGCAAAATATTTGATACAACTTTTGTGGTTATCGGGTGTCGATTGGGATAGTGATGCTCCCGTCACTATCAGTCAAGAGTGGTCTAAATTTAAATCACAATTGTCGTCGTTAAGTTCGTTTTCCATTCCTCGCAGAATGGTCGAGTCTTTCGAGTCATTACAACTCCATGGGTTCTGTGATGCCTCGGAAAGAGGTTATTGTGCCGTCATATATTGTCGTGTCGTTAAGAATGATGGTTCTGTCGTCGTGCGCTTGTGTTGTGCAAAATCAAAGGTAGCTCCTCTACGTAAGTGCTCAATTCCACGTTTGGAATTGTTAGCAGCTGTCTTATTGTCGGACTTAATTTGCTCATTTGTCGATGCTTTAAAAGAGTTTTATCCCTTTAGTAATATTTATGCTTGGTCAGATTCAACTGTCGCTCTGACTTGGATTCGTGCTTGTCCATCTAAATGGAAAACTTTCGTGGCTAATAGAGTGGTAAATATTCAGGAGAAAGTCCCTCCGCAAAATTGGCATCACGTTTCTGGGTTTGAAAATCCAGCGGATTGTGGTTCTCGCGGCTTACTTCCTGTTGATTTAGTTCAGAATACGTTATGGTGGGCGGACCTGCCTGGCTCTCCAACCCTGAAGTGTCGTGGCCACATTCAGAGATGTCGTTCGATCAAGCCGCTGCTGATGAACAAAAGATTTATAGTCTTTTCACAGCCTCTAATATGTCGTTTATAGATGATTTATTAAATAGATTCTCGTCGTTACAGCGCGCCTTGCGTATTTTGGCTTATTGTTTTAGATATATTCATAATTTGCAAAACCCTATGCTGAAAAATAATTGTAATTTGTCGGGTGCAGAGATAAATCAAGCGTTTCGTTTTCTAGTGAGGCATGTTCAGGAGCGTTGTTTTGCATCAGAATTTTGTAGTTTATCGAAGGAAGGATCGTCGCTTTCCATTTCCAAACCCATTCGAAAGTTGTCTCCATTCTTGGATGAACATGGTCTTTTGAGGGTGGGCGGTCGGCTTTCCAAGGGAAACCTAACTTATGATGTCAAACATCCAATTTTATTGCCTCGTAATCATAGATTAACAACACTCATTATCGAAGAGTATCATCATCGGTTTATGCACCCTGGTATGCAAACTTTGAAAAACTTATTATCTCAAGAGTTTTGGATATTGTCTTCGAAGAGAGCTATTCATGCAGTAATATCCTCGTGTGTAAAATGCTTTCGTGCTCATCCTAGAGTTGCAGCGCCACCTATCATGGGTAACTTACCAGCGTGTCGTATCAATCAAATAAAGCCATTTTCGGTTTCGGCAGTCGACTATGCTGGTCCTTTCGATATTAGTTTGGGTCGTGGTCGTGGTACACGTACATTTAAATCGTACGTATGTGTTTTTGTATGCACTGCCACCAAGGCAGTGCACCTTGAACTCGTGTCTGAGTTAACTACGGAAGCATACCTAGCAGCTTTAAGGCGCTTTATCGCTCGGCGCGGTCGTTGCTCTCGGTTGATTTCGGATCAAGGTAGAAATTTTATCGGTGCAGCAAATGTATTGCATGACTTGCTGCAAAATGCTACGCATGTAGAACAAATTGAATTTGTCTTTAATCCACCCGGTAGTCCGCATTTTTCCGGTTTAGCAGAAGCTGGTGTGAAGTCAATAAAGACTCATTTGTCTCGTGTAATAGGTATACAACGTCTTACTTTCGAAGAGTTTTATACCGTCTTAGCTCAAATAGAGGCCATGTTAAACTCAAGACCTCTATCGCCTATCAGTTCGGATCCCAATGACTTTTCGGTGTTGACTCCTGGTCATTTTCTCACCATGGAACCTCTCACTATATTACCTGAAAGTAATCTAGTTGATATAAAATTAGGACCGTTGCAGCGTTGGAAATTGCTACAAAAAATCCATCAGGATTTCTGGCGCAAGTGGCATTTAGAGTACTTGCATACCTTGCAGTCGCGTCTCAAATGGTACAACAAACAACAGGAGATTGATGTCGGCACTCTTGTTCTCATTGTCAATGAGCAATTCAGTCCAATGAAATGGAGGATTGGTCGAGTAGTCAAACTTCACCGTGGTACTGATGGAGTTTGTAGAGTCGTTACCATTCGAACCAATTCTGGTGAATGTAAGAGGCCAGTCGTTAAACTGTGCCCTCTACCGTTATCAAATTAAAGACCTTTGTTAAATTTTTGTCGTTTAACTTGTCGTTATTTATCGTTAAATTAATTGTGTCGTTTGAAAGGAAACCTATTGCTAATGTGTAATTAGGAAAATATGTTGTATTTTGGTGGGCGGAATGTTAAGAATTGTAGCTTAAATAAATTTCGCCTGGCAACATTTTTACAAAATAAAAAAAGTCTGTCGGTTGTTATCGAATGTGTCGGTAGAACGTACGTTCGTTGTCGTCGTTCTCGTTTAAAAATATTATCGCACGCGTGCATATATTGCCGCGAATATCGTTTGTCTTTTCGTATCGCTTTTTTAATCATATCACACATAACCAAGAGGCTGATTGAGAGGAGGGCATTGCACTGCTGGTCGGTTCAAGGCGGTGGATAGGTAACCTGGATCTGAGGGTAAGTTGAGCGAGCCAGAAGTACTGGGAAGCCTAAAGCCAGAACCGAATCCTGCAAACTACAAAGT
Organism: Galleria mellonella; assembly: GCF_026898425.1. NCBI lineage: Eukaryota > Metazoa > Arthropoda > Insecta > Lepidoptera > Pyralidae > Galleria > Galleria mellonella. Next base: position 110,132 of record NW_026442136.1, on the reverse strand, counting down.
TTCAGGTCAGTGGTCTCCACTTTCATTATCCTCTTGTGTTTCTTATGTTAACTACCACCATTGTATTAAAATTTCATACAGTCCACTAATAACCGTTGCCGGACGATTAATTTCATTTTTTGTAAGATCTTATTTTACGAACGGTCAACACTATTCATGCAGTGTGTTGTAGTAAGTAAATGATTTTTATCTTTTTCTTTGTGTGCCGCCAAATTTTGAAATCGTTAAATATGTGCCGCAACGAAAAAAAAAGGTTGAGAATCACTGATCTAGGTTATGTTTTCATTCCACATCTTTAAGTGTATAACTGCTAAATTCAGTCCAAACTTAACTGAAACATTTACAAAACTATCTGGTCACTTCATCATCCACCACTTCAATCGGAGGGCAATCCTTGAAGACCTGCTGCAGTATCTCCTGACAGTATTCTTTCTCTTCTATATATGACTCCTCCAATTCTGGATGTTTGAGATGATCTTCTAGAACCTTCTTGAGGTTGAGACGAGGGTTCCTGCACTGTTGCAGCACAGTCGGGTCCAGACCCTCTACTAGGGCGAGGAGAATGCCCAACAGATGTTCGGTAGTGTCATCTCGTCCCGACTTGATTTGTTCCACCACTGTTTCCACAACGTTGTTCTGTATGAATTGTTCTGAAAATATAAAACAAAAATGTACCCTCTTATTCATAACACCATCAAACTGCTTATAAAACCTACTTAAACTATCTCTTTCTTTTATACTAAATTTAGTTTGCATGAAAGTGACAAAACAGTGTAAATAATAGTTAAAACAGATTTGACAGTATTATATAATAGTTAAGACAGATTACATTTTCGTTTTTATGAATAAGGGAGTAAGGAATTGTGTTCTGAGGAATTGATCTTTTTTTTTACAACACAGGGGGCCAACGAGCATGCGGCTCACCTGATGGTAAGTGACTACCGCCGCCCATGGTCACCTACAACACCTACGGCATTGCAGGTGTGCTGCCGGCCTTATCGTATCGGCTCGGATATACTGCTACTGGAAATTGATTCCAAAGAGTGGTTGTGCGTGGAAGAAAGTGCCTTGAAAAACGCACGGTGGAGGACCGCCACTCGTCCAGATGGTTGGGATGAAATTTTAGTTTATGGCGAATTGTACGGTGTTGAAAATCAGCAGCAGGTATCAATCCGAACAATTCCTCAGAGCACTCCCCATGATAAATTCGGTAGAAGATGCACAGAGATGCAACATCTCTACGCAGTTTCAGTAGGTCGAGCCGGACAGTAAGACGCCGATCGTCAACAATTCGAGCTGCTCGACTTTGAATGCGGTCTAACGGAAGGAGTTGCTACTGCGGCGCTCCTGCGCACAGGTGAGAACAGTATTCCATGTGATTATTTGATGTGATGCCTACAGTCACTTTTTATCATCGCACCGCTCGCCATCGACAGGGAATTCATTCTTAGACACTTGAACCTAAATGGTCATATACAGTGCGATTTTAAAGGAATTTTCTCTGATGAACACTCAAGTTGTGGAATGAGTCCCCTCCCGAGGTTTTAGTAGGACATTGTTGTTCAACAAGGTAAGTTCGCCTTTGCTAACATTGTTATTACTGTATTATACATACTGTATTAAAACATACAGTAACAACTTATTGTTGTTACTCTATGTTTTAGCGCAATAAAGAATATATATATTGTTCCTTACGTATACGTAATAATACGATATTTCCTATATTAATAAATGCTATTAATTTTCGATACTTTTAACCCTTCTTTGCATAACGGTGGAAATTTCCATCATAACATTAAATTCCCAAAAATTATATAAAAGAACATGTTCACTTTAAGTTGATCGTGTCCGGATACCTTTTTAATGTCCATTGCAGAAAAAAAAAACATAGCTGTCAAATTTATTTTCTTAACCATTTTTCCTTTAATTTTGAACATAAATTATATCACCTTGATTTATTTTACCAATAAAAAAAAATTATGCAAAGAAGGGTTAAATGACTACCGCATACTAATGACTATACCTTTAGCATCGCTGTAGTGGTGCGCAAGGTGCCTGACGAGGAATGCGGCGCGGGTCCTGGCGGCCGGCTCCGGCGCCCGCAGTAGCGCTGCGAGCGCCGCCACGCCGTCCTGCCACACCAGCTCGCGCGCCGCCGGCTCGTACTCGCGGCATATGCCTGCCATCACCACGCAATTTTTTTATTATATGATAACCCCATATACCATAGCCGCATGTTCATTTGTCTCTGTACGCATGCGCTCGCGTGCGGCCGTGCGTGCGTGCGTGCGAAGCGTGCGTACGTGCGTGCGTGCGTGCATGCGTGTTTGTGTGTGTGTGTGTGTGTGTGTGTGTGTGTGTGTGTGTGTGTGTGTGTGTGTGTGTGTGTGTGTGTGTGTGTGTGTGTGTGTGTGTGTATATATATATATGTGTGTGTAGAGCATATGTCGAAATTTAATTTGAAACAGAGAAGGCCATAAGCTATTGCCATAAGCCTGGTTACATGGATAAAATTGCGGATTTTTTTATTAGACATAATGGGATAACAGAAAGAGCAAAAGAGCATGCGACTTAACTAATAATAAGTTATTACTATCGCCCATAGACATCCGCAATATCTAAGAAACTACAAGAGTGTTGCTGTTTTCTTGAAGGTTTCAGTATCATATCTGTTCAAAAATACTATTGCTTTTTTATGGATTATAATGGAATAGTACCCCGCCTGCGCTTACGGGGCACCATTGAGTGATGATAGATGGGAATGAAAAGACAGGTCAGTTAGCCCATCGTGATGAATACACCTGAAATTCAACTGTGGTTTCCAGAGAACACCACTTCGAGGTCGACCTGATAGAGTATATTTCTAGCAATAGGACAGATAGTCTGCATTACTAACTTTATCGTCCCCCTCCTAAAATACTACTGGTGGAAGTTGGTGCCTTGTTTTGGTCGGTTCCAACTCACATGATATAGCGTACAAGCACTTGGCGAGCGCGTGCCCCCGCTCGGACTGCACGAGGTGTATGAGCACGTTGAGCAGGCCGCAGTCGAGGGCGCGGCGCTGGCAGTGCGGGTTGTTCTGGCACGCCTCCGCCAGCACCGAGCTCGCGCGCGACCGCACCTCGTCGTTCTCGCTGCCGTAGCATACCGGAAAGATGGCGAACCCACCCATTTTGTAGAAGTCTGGAATGTAAAGCCCATCATGATGAATTCATCAGGAATTAATCATGACAGTTTCTGGAGAGAACCGCGAGGAGGTCGACCTGGTTGGGTATATTGCTAGCAACAGGATTCTCAGTCTCCATTACTAACACTCCCTTTCCCCCCAATATTGCTATATTACCCACCCCTATGTCAGATAAATATGACGGGATTGGTATGGGCATGAAAATGTTTCTCAGGTATACGTAACAGAGTGAAGGGTTAAATAAATAAAAATATTAAAAAAAAAAACACACCATTAGCAATATCGATATCATCAATATAATCCAGCAGGTTGTCGAATGCGGTCTCAACATCAGAAGGCAACGGTTCCCCGAGCTGGCTGCGGATCTTCTCTGTGTCTGTTAGCACTTTGATGGAACTCTGCAGCACCTCCGCCACATTCACTGTGAGACTCTTTAATGCGTCTTCGAGAAATTTCCGCCGCTGTGAATGATAAGTAATAACATTGCTTTAATATTTTAATATTTGCCATTCGCGTTTCTACCGTAAAGCAGTTGTATTTGCATTGCTGTGTTTCGGTTTGAAGGGTGGGATATGGCGTGAATTTACAGGGTACAGAGGAATAACACCTGAGTCCTCAGAACTGGCAACGCATGGGGGGTATCATGGGCGAAACAGTATACTCTGTTATGTCCATGGTACTGCTCATGTCTATAGGCGATGGTTACCACTTTCCATCAGGTGGGCCGTCAGCTTGTTTACCATTATAAGTTGGATAAAAAAATAATAATAACTTGATAACCTGGGGAAAGGAATTGCTAGTAACGGGGTCTAAGGACTAACTAGCAACTAACTGGACTTTTTTCACTGTACTGCCACAAAGTTTAGCAAGGTGGTAACAAATTATGCAAAACTGCATTTTTACTGTTTATTTTTATACTATAATTAGATATGTTATGATATGTATGATTTTTTTATTATTATTATTTTTCCATTATTGTATTATTACAATATTCTATTTTTGGTTTTTGATGAATGCATTGGTAAATCTGTAAAACTCACCAAAAATATGTATATATGTTATAAATAAATAAACTCTCATTCCATGTTAAAACATATGTAAATACTTTTTTTTCTAAGAATGGCAAACAAGCTGACGGCCCACCTGATGGAAAGTGGTAACCGTCGCCTATAGACAAACAAAACTGCTTCACGGTTGAAACACGAATGGGACAGAGGTACCCAAGCAATCAACTTTTGTACAAAGTCTCCCTCTGATAAAACATCAACAAAAATTTACATAAGGATTATTAATATAACTTTAGCAAAACTATGAGTTAAATACTAATATATTAATACCCTTACCTCTTCATCCATGGGACTGAATTCTGAGTTCCCTGGTGCATCTTCTGCTTTTGTTGCTTCCATTGCAAACCTCAGGAGACCCTGAAATAACCAAATCAAGTCCATTTAGTTTGTGACTTTTGCCTTATTTGCTAAAAAAATATTTACAAGCTGTTTAATATATGTTTTTAATCATTCACGTTTATATAAAAAAAAATATGTCATCAGATGACCAGCGAGGTTACAATAATAGAAAAGCCACACATACACAAAAAAAATCACATAGAGTAAAAGTGTTTTGTATTTAAAATTCACAAATAAATATTTCAATAATGATTGAACACGAAATATTTAAAACACAAGAATGTTTAAAATACTTATGTACTGTTTTTATGTAATAATGTTATTTAACTCCCTTCATCATCATCATCAGCCATTATCCGTCCACTGCTGAACATAAACCTCCTCCATATACTGCCGTAACAAACTCCCTTATTTTAATTGAAAAATTCATAAAATAATGAAATAAAAATGAAATTTTACAATGTTCAATTAAATATTATATCTTAAACATCATCGTTTCAGGCATTAATCCATTGTCCACTGCTAAACATATACCTCCCATATAGAGTGCCATAATGAATGTTCCAGACCACCTGCATCCATTGACTCTCTAGTACACATTCAAGGTTGTTCCATTTAGTTGGAGGTCATCCTATGTTAACCTGAACATTTGTATTAGTATGTAAAGTAACTAATTTACCATTGTCATCCATGTGAACAGTGTTGTAAATAGCAGGATGCAGTAATAAAACATATATGTATTTGTGATACAAAATAATAAGTTTAGTGAAAAATTACGAGACATGTCTTATAAAAATCTGACACAGAACAAACTTAAAAATAATACATTGTTCTAAAAAAACCTCAGTGTCAACAGCCAGTATTAAAACTCCAACAACCAAGATATGTTGAGTAACTATGAAAATGTTGCCCATGTCATTTTCGATCCAATAAAATAGTTTTGTGCCAAATTTCATAATTATTGTTTAAGCCATTAAGACAACAAGAGGTAACAAATATAAAAATCACTTTCAATTTTATAATAAACTGGATTTCACCTGTACATGAATACATTCATGGGATATATTTACTGACCAGGATAAGAAGTAACCTCTCGTTCTCCAACCCCTATGTATACCATATTTCATAGCCATTAGTTAAGCTGTTAAGACACTAAGAGGTAATAAACAAATTCACTTTCACATTCAATAAGGATTTAAGGTTTCGCCATATAAAAGTATCCCTTAACTTTATTTCTATAAATGATAAATTTAATTCAAATAAAACAATAAATTTTTATTTAGGGTATTTTAATTAAAATTTATTGTTTTTATTTGTGATAACATCTTTGTATTTATTTTTAATTTAATACCTTATGGTTGGGTGTTTCGGTGCAAATAGACACATATTTATATCCTGGCAGGTCGACCTCCATGTGAAACCATCTTATTAAATTCCAGGTGAATTTATTATGATGGGCTAACTGATCTGCCTTTTCATTCTCACCTATCATACCTCACTGGTGCCCCGCCAGCATATATTGTTAGCCCAGGTGATTACTATTCCATTAAAATCATTAAAAAAAAAATACACACATATTTTCAATTACAAAAAAATGTGTACATGAGTGAGAACTTTTACTGAGTAATATTTTATGAATGTATTTTTTTACGTAAAGTTATACAGATAAATAAGTTACCTGGAGACTCCTGGGCTGCCGCGGTTGTACAGGCACGGATTGCATATTCTGACTGCTAACAGGATATGTTATTGCACCAGCTATTTGGTTATTTTCAGGATTCGTACCCATTATTCAAAATTGAATAATAAAAAAACAATTGACAAACACTCAACTGTAACTAACAGGACATATATCTGTTCTCACGCGTCTTCTTTATATACTAACACAACAACGACGTATTGACGAATGAATAATGTACGCAAAGGAAAATAAAACACAATATTCTATTCTATTCGAGAAAATTCAAGAACGCCTAAGAAGATGGAATCATAGAAATCTTTGAAGAACACGCGGAATGCGTAATTCTGTTTTGACATTTTAATTTGACATTTTATTATGACATTGACAGTACTATTTGTTGTTGTTTTAATATTCGTCCAAATAAGACAGTCAAAGAGTATGGCCCATACAGCCTAGTCGTAAGTTATTATCAGTTCTTCATAAACGGGGAGAAAACTATTTCATAATATGTATTTTATATTAATCTTCATAGGAGTTGTAACTACCAAACGTCAGAGTTCTTAATACTCTTATCTCAAAGCTTATAGCTATACTGCCATATCTAAAAGTACTTACTTTCATATTACTTTTATATTAAAATGTTATTAATTACAAAATATTATTGATCCAGAAATTAAATGAAGATAACGGCTGTACAGACATATCCCTTTTGCCGTTTTTATTGATGGGGTAAATCTTAATTATTACTACGTAAAAACGTTATACTAAGTATATGGGGAAAAGAAATAAAAAAATATTGATACATAAGACTACTAACAATAATATTATTGTATTGCTAAAAAAATAAGCACAAAATATAACTTATAAAAAAAAAACTTATACAGTATTTACATTAAATTCTACTTAAATACTAATGATAATTCCCTCACTAGATGGAACACGACTTCAAATGCATTTTCTGTAGTGGTGGATGCAGGTGGCTCAGATCCATTCTTTATTTCTTTATGGCAGTCTATGAAGAAGGCCTATATTCAGCAGTAGACAGATAATGGCTGAGATGATGATGTCTGATGATAGTAAGTTTCTAATATTTTTAAATTATAATGCTCTACACTAAGGAACTTACTTTTTACTTTTAGCCATAAAAAATAAGTTAATATGATGTCGTGTGAATGTTCGTAGCTTAAGGTTTGCAGATAATTGTTCAATGAGTGGGTATATAAACAATTATTTGGAATACTGATGTTTTTAAAGTTATTTAATTAAATTAATTAATTAACATTTCTGAATAACTCAAGTCGTGAGCTAATTACGAATTTATTTCTTTGTTTTTCTCACGACTAGCAGCGGGATGTTTTTTTTTTTCATAGTTTCCCGCGCTGTCAATATTTACAACTGCCGTAGGCACAATATACATTGCATTAATCTCTGATAATTCCTGAGATAAACTGTTTCGAGATAAACCAAGTGTAATAATATATTTTCATAACATCAGTGTCGACTGTGAATATGACTAAACGGCATTGTTGTAGATTAATTAATAATTTAAATAATTAAAATTAGGTAGAGTAAGGTCACTGCGGAATTGGAGTTTATACAACACAGGTCAGTACAGCTGTATATATATACATACATATTTAATGGCGAAGCAATTTTCTACTTAATTGTCGCTAAACACGTACCAAGTTAATTTATTACTAATAAAATAACTTCATTTATTATATTTGATTGTGCTTTACTTTTGACATTTGTTTTTTATTTTTTAATGTATGGTAACGGAATAACAACCCCGCCTGTGGCAACTGTATAAACTGGTGGACTACTATTGAGACATGGTAAGGTGAGGATGAAAAGACAGGTTTTTTTTATGAGTGATAATGAAATGGTAACCCCGCCTGCGCTATCGGTATACACTGGCGGGGCACCAGTAAGGGATGATTGGTAAGGATGAAAAGGCAAGTCAGTTAGGCCATCGTGACAAATTCAACAATAAATTAGTCACGATAGTTTCCAGGAGAAACCGCGTGGAGGTCGACCTGATAGGGTATATTCATAGCAATGAGGACTAACCTCCCCATTACTAGCAATCCCTTCCCTCCCGAAAAGGCAGATCAGTTAGCCCATCGTGGGTTCACCAGGAATTAAGCAAGATCCAGGCGAGAAATGAATTTTTGAATTTTTATTATTATAATTATGTCATCCGTTAACTTTCCACTGCTGAATATTGGCCTCTCCCATAAGAGAGGGTGTTGCCACGCTTGGTAGGTGGATTAGCAACTCTTCGACTTCAGTTCGATTACATCCATTTTCAGAGATGTCACCTCGACAGGACCACATACGAGAGACGGAACGAGTGTGTCTGCCCACGCAGCCGCGGCCGCCGCCCCCGCCCGCTCCTGGTCGCCTACAGAGACCTCTGCACGACCACCCCGCCAACTATATCCTACGACCCGCCAACACGACACGCAATACCGTCACAATCACAACGCGCTAAATATATAATTTGAAATTTGAAAATGGAACTCTTCGTTCTATAAGTGTGGTTTACATAAAAAAAAAGTTTTTATCGTGTTTTTTTTTTTTTTATTTTATATTTTCCTCATCTTCCTTGTACCGTACTGCAACACTTACTCAACAGTTTTTTCTTTTTTATACCATTGAAGTGACAAACAAGCATACGGCCCACCTGATGGTAAGCGGTTACCGTAGCATATTAACGCCTGCAATACCAGGGGTATTACGTGTGCGTTGCTGACTCTGAAGAAACCCCTTTACCCCCCTTTTGAAGAACCCCATGCTGTAGGCCAGTGATTCTCAACCACTGTGCCGCGACACTTTTGTGTGCCGCCAAATTTTAAAAGTATGCCGCCAAATTTTGCAAATATTTAAAATTTTTGTCATAAACTATTCATGCAGTAAGTGAATAATTTTTATCTTTTCCTTTGTGTGCCGCCAAATTTTGAAATCGTTAAATATGTGCCGCAACAAAAAAAAAGGGTGAGAATCACTGCTGTAGGCTCTTGGGAAAACCTCGGCAGGGAGATCATCCCATAACCTGAGTGTTCGTGGGAGGGAACATCTCTGAACCCGCGTTGTACACGACCATTTAGGCTGTAAGGTATGAGCGTGAACTCCCTGTCGATGGCGAGCCGCGCGATGGGAGAAAGTGGCCATGGTCATCGTATTGGTATTCATAAAAATAAATTTGTAAATATAAATATTTTTACCATCTGTCTACCAAGTCGACGTTTTAGACACTGTGATCCAAAACAGCGTAGTTTAAATACTGCATCCGCCACATCACATGCCTAATCAGAGAGTATCTTTTTTTTTTTTAATGAGGGTCGTTGACACTGATACATGCCTAGACAATGGCGGACCGGCATGAACGTAGTGGGTAGGCCGTGTAAATTATTACAACGGAACGGTCACCATACTACCCCGCAAATTGGATATTAATCGCTTGGTTGCGACGCCCTCTGTGTGACACTACACTTGACTACTACGAGACTGTCTTATTTGTTACGTTGTAAATCTTAATATTATGTATCTATTTTAAAAGAAAACTGAAACTGTTTAATATATTAAGGACTATTACTGCATCAAGCGGAGTATTTAGTAGTAGAGGGTAAAGAAATGGTAATCCGTCTGCATTATTGGTATAAGTTGAAGGGGCATCAGTCAGTTATGACAGTTGAAGAGGAAAGCAGGTCAGTTGGCCCATCCTGAAGAATTCAACAAGCATTGACCACGATGATTTCCAGAGGGAACTGCGTGGACCGCGTGGAGGGCAGTTAGACCCTATTAGCGCAGGCGGGGTTACTATTTGATTATCCTTTAAAAAAAAACCTATAATATCTTTTCTGGGCTTTTTTTTTAATGTATCATAATGGAGTAGTACCCCGCCTGCACTATCGGTTTACGCTAGCGGAGCACCAGTGAGGGATAATAGGTAGATAATAAAAAAGCAAGTCAGTTAGCCCATCGTGATGAATACATCTGGAATTTGACACGGTTCCAGGGGGAACCGTGTGGAGGTCGATCTGACGAGGTATATTGCTAGTAACGGGATTGGTAGCCCGTATTTCTAACAATCCCTTTCCCCCCACCCCTCTGTGGAGGGCTTTGCTAATAGTTGCCACACTTGACAAGCGAGTTGGCAACCGTACTTAGGTTTTCCTTTAGTCGCCTCTTACGACACCCATGGGAAAGGAAGGAGCGACCCATTCTATGCCGGGACCACATGGCGGTACTATTACCATTCTAATTTTATCCATTAAAAAAAACTTTCTTTACTTTACTGGCCAGTTCACAATTCTGCGATCTGTAATTATGAAAAGTTACAATGTACAGACAAACAGACACAAACAATGCAAATGGTGCGTCGACAATGGCAGACGATGGCCAGTACTCGGCAGGTGTCATTATTGCCACATAGTAATTGATTGGTAACAATAAAAATAAACAGCGCGCTGCGGGTCAACAGAACGCGCGGGCAGTCGACAGCTTGGCGGACTGGTGTTGCCAATCACAAGGTATAAAAGTCCACTAAGGGGTAAATATATTAAGGGGTAAATTATTTTGGTGTCTTAACCGAAATCTTTATATTACAATTGACAATTTAACATTATTATTTTATAATTAAAATTTTGTGTAATATATGATAGACATACACCATACAAATCTTTATAGATTTAATAATAATAAAATAAAAAAAAACTATGACTTTCTGTGTTGGGCTCACAATAAATTATATCAAATAATATATATTATTACATAATACTTATAATATTTCTCATAAGGTTTACAAAAATTATTTACATGTCAAAATACACACACTTCATACCTTGATTTTATTATTATACTCTTTTTTTTTTATTATTTCTGATCATAAATAGTTTTAAAATATTTCATACTGTTCTTTTATATCTGTATTCTATTTCATTCACTCTCTCAATGAAATAGACATATGAATAAATGGTATAAAAAATTGTTATATAAAAAATTACGAACACGGATTCTCTGTTAGATAAATCTGACTCGGATGATTACATAAAAGGTTAAACATATGTGATAATTACGTAAATCACTTTACTAAACAAGTGACACAGTGACAAAATGGTTAAAATATAGATAAATAAATAATAATAAATATATATATCATTGGTGGGTTTCATATGGGGTGAATAAGGAAACGTAATGGTCGAAGAATGGGCAGCATATGACAGTTAACGGCTAATATGACGATATATATCATTGGACTTATTATATAACACCATTTATGCAACAAGAAAAATTATGAAAAATAGTAACTGTCGCTTTTAGATATAAACAGCATCAAATTATATAAAAAATGTACCTTAATTATATTTGTAATGTTATATGAATTCATAACGATTTATCTATTAATGACTATTTTATACCTCTAAACAGTCACTGCTTGAAACTTTTTATTGAACTTCGAATGCTAAATGCAAAGAAGTCCAAAATATATTGTGATGATCATGCTTTCCCTAAGATTATAAGCTGTTATAACTTCGTTACCCTGTAATTTGATTACCGTTCAAATCAAAACATACGCCATGCAAGCACAATTGATCGCAGAAACATGAGTAGAACTAAAATGTACAAGCACAGGACTTTTGTATAATTTCAATATGTAAAGTAAAATTTGATTAGTTCCGTTTTGTAATCAATAAGAACACTTTATTTAGTACATAATTTTACATAGTATAAAACAAAATCGCTTCCTACCATCTCTCGTTTAGATCTTTCGAGTTACGCAACGGATTATAATGCAGTTTTCATCAGTAGATTGATTGATTGATTCTAGTGGAATGTACATGTATAATATAATATAAAACATGCATACTATAATAAAAAAAGTCGATAATTCCAAAAATTTGCAATGTTATATCCAAAACATGTTTTTGTGCGCTTACATTGCAAACGCCGGCTATATCTTACGAATAACGTCAGAATATTGTGCTATAGAGTTATATATCTTAAATAAATCTACAAAAAAAATCCGCGATGATAATTATCTATCTCCTAAGAATAACCTACACAACTGCAGTAACCATTTTTTTTTTATTACAAAAAATAATTAATTATTTACAAAGCTATTTTAAACAATACAGTATTATTCCTTACCCAACTAATTACGGTAGATACGTTGTACTTTTATTAAATACTTAAATTGCCCTTTACAGCATATCATTAAAATGTATCTTAGAAGATATTAGAGATTTAAAATGCGCTGGTGGAGCGGCCGTCGAGCTGTACATTTAGTCTAAATGTATGGCCCATGCTAAGCAGGAGCGAGTTGCTAGTATGTTATAATTTAAATCAAATTAATTGATCTCCAAAATTCTTGGGGAAATTCCTGCGCTGGCAATCCAACTGAAACCGCGACAAGTGACAGTCCCCCTAGCGCACGGAGCGGCAACATCGCTCAATCGATCCACATCACGTTCAGTTGGCGGTTCGAGCCGTTGTTGCCGTTCCACGTGAAAGCCCGCATTTCTGTTCTGTTTCCTCTTCGACTGACTTCAAGAAGTAAAAAGTCCTCAATTCGATTGTAGTTTTTTTATATTTGTCACACCACAACTTCGCCAGTTGTAAAGAGATTTGGAAAATTATTTTTTTATCTGCAAGTATTGTATTGTAAAAATTAAGCACTGATAAATGATTTATTATACAATGGCGGACTTATCCCATAAAGGGATCTCTTACAGTCAACCTTTGAGAAGCTGAAAGAAAACTGTAGAATGTATAACCGTACAATTAAAGATAAACTAAATAATACGCAGTAAAAAATTTTATATATAATACATTAAAGTAGGTTTTATATGGAACTCAATTTCTTTTTTTCCACAGAATGGATGAAAAAAAAATGTGTTAGACATTAGACGTTTACATTTTTATAAAACAAGATTTACAATTAATATACGCCAAGCGTTTTTATAATGGTTGCTGTTTTTGAGGTTTTGTCTAAACATTTTCCTGTCTGGTTTAGTAAACAGTTTTAAGGTCAATTCTAGCATCCAAAATTAATAAAAGTTGTACGTAATACTTTTTGACTACTCCATCGGGGATTGCAGTCGTAAGCATATATTTTATTAGCCAATGCCCGTGACTTCGTTTGCGTAGAATTGAATTTTATATCTCTAAATTGAAAAATATATTGATTCTCCATACAAACGTGCAACCCCATTTTCATCGCTTTCAAGTTTTACATTCGTGATACAGTGTTCTTCTCCAAAGTTCAATCTATCTTTATACCACAACTTATTAAAATTGGTTTAGTACCCCGCCTGCACTAACGGTATACGCTGGCAGGACACCAGTTAGGAATGATAAGTGAGGATGGAAAGACAGGTCAGTTAGCCCATCGTGATGAATACACTTGGAATTCAGCACGATGGTTTCCAAGTGGGACCACGTGGAGGTCGACCTGATAGGATATATTGCTAGCAATGAGACTGGTAGTCCGCATTACTAATAATCCCTTTCCCCAATGGTTCAGTGGTTTAAACGTGAGAAGGTGATAGACTGATAGAGTTTGTAATATTAACTAGCTTTTACTCGCGACTTCGTCTGCACGAGATATGTTATATTAGCTATTAAATAAAAACAAACCACGACCACGATGGTTTCCAAAGGAAACAAGGGTCGATTCTAGTTGAATTCGTCAGGATGGGCTAACTGACCTGCTTTCGTCCTCATCAGTCATCTATCACTGGTGCCCCGCCATTGTATCCCGATAGCGCAGGCGGTGTTACCATTCCATTATCACTCATTAAAAAAAATACTGACGGAGTTATAAGGTAACAGTCATAAAAAAACACAACTGAATTGAGGGGCCACCTTCTTTTTGAAGTCGGTTAAAAAGCGATAAAAATGCGCAGTTGTAAAATATATATATTGTTTTTTTGTTTTTGATGGGTGAAAGTGGTATGGTAACCCCGCCTGCGCTAACGGGATACGCTGGCGGAGCACCAGTGAAGGGTGATAGAGGAGAATGAAAACAGGCCAGTTAGCCCATTATGATGAATTCATCGGGAATTAACCATGATAGTTTCCAGGAAGAACCGCAAGGAGGTCGACCTGGTTGGGTATATTGCTAGCAATGGGATTCTCAGTCTCCATTACTAACAATCCCTTTCCCTCCATATATATATATATATATATATATATATATATATATATATATATATATATATATATATATATATATATATATATATATATATTATATATTAAACTTGTAAAATGACAACAGTAAAGATTTACATTCTAGAACTTTCTAGATATTTTACCTTTTGCCATAAACAAAAGAGGTTTCCGTTCAGTTGCATAAAATTTAATTTTATGTTATTAATTTCTATTCTGGTTATGAGAGCGATCTTTCTCTCCGCTCCAGGCTGGGTCTAGGGTTGGCACTCGTCCAACCTTATCAATATACTAGCGGCCCGTCCCGGCGTCGCACGGGTGGACATTTTTAACATTTCCCTTCACTGCTCTGCTCCTATTGATCGTAGCGTGATGAAAAGTATACTATAACCTGGCCAGGAGTATGAAGAATAGTTGTGCCAAGTTTCGTTAAAATCCGTCGAGTAGTTTTTGTTTCTATAACGAACATACAGACAGACGGACAAAAATTTTACTGATTGCATTTTTGGCATCAGTATCGATCACTAATCACCGCCTGATAGTTATTTTGGAAATATATTTTATGTACACAATTGACCTCTCTACAGATTTATTATAAGTATATATTAAAATTGCAACTGGACGGTGTCTGTACATGAGAATTATGTGTGTAAAAATAAGATGAAAGGATGTTAACAAAACCAATAGAGGCCAAAAGAATATTTTTTAGAAATTTTGTGTTTGTCTGTATGTTTGATCCGATGTCACGCAAAAATTACTTCACCAACTTGGATCCAGTTTTCACAGTTGTGTTCCTGAAGGTTTAAATCAAAATAAATTTAAAATCTGATATATGTTTATAATATATATATAATATACAGCGACATATATATATATATATATATATATATATATATATATATATATATATATATATATATATATATATATATATATATATATATATATATATATATATATATATATATGGAATGGATTCCTTCTTTTAAAATCCACACGTTCGAAGCAGCGAGCAAAACGCTAGATTTTAATAATCGTCTAACTCGGTCAAACATGTCACATATACTGGCAAGCAAGCATACGGCCCGTCCGACGGTAAACGGTTACAGGAACCTATAATTGACAATACCAGGATTATGGGGGGAAAAGGATTGTTAGTGGTGGAGGCTGAGAATCCTATTGCTAGCAATATATCCAACCAGGTCGACCTCCTCGCGGTTCTCCCTGAAAACTATCATGGTTATTTCCTGATGAATTCATCATGATGGGCTAACTGGCCTGTTTTCATTCTCATCTATCACCCGTCACTGGTGCTCCGCCAGCGTATCCCGTTAGCGCGGGCGGGGTTGCCATACCATTTTCACCCATAAACAAAAAAAAAACCAGGATTGTCACAAGTTGTTATTAATGATTTTTGTATGGTAAATATTTTTACTGCATTGGTTATATCTATTTAAAAATCTAATCTCTTAGGCCTAAATCCCCAGATAAAAATAACTCTTAATCCGAAATTTATTATTTTGTTACTTGGCAACCCTAGCTGGATCGGGGTGGAGTCCTCCCGTCAGGGGTGTGCGGAGGGGGTAAAGAGGGTGCGAGAGGGTCGACCTTCACGGAAGTCTCGGTTGGAGTTACTTATAATTACTGCGCGACTCGACTCACATCAAAATAGACGTTTCGTATGGAAAGTTTTGCGTACAGATGGCGCTAGCATCACTTGCCTAGTAAAAATATTTTGAACAAAACCAATCGATTCTTTGTTAATCCCACTAGGTACTATGTAATAAATGCGAAAGTTTGTTTGTTTGTGGACGGCTGCTAGTTACTATTTCACGCAAAAACTACTGGACGGATTTGAATGTAATTTGGTAAGCGTATAGATTACATCCTAACACAGAACATAGGATACTTTGTATTCTGTATCACGTGACTACGACGGACAAGTGTGTCTTTTGCAAGGAATAGCAATTCAACGAAGGTCTGTTAAGTGGACTTTTATTAGATCTTTAGATAGGACAGACATACAATTTTGTTTATATATACACACACAAATATATATACAAATTCGTATCCTTACATTTATACATTGACATCATTGGCGATCGCACTTACTAATAGACAAATAAATTCCACGTGTTTCGGTACCAAGATATTTAAAATTTGATCTATATTAAAGAAATTAGGTATGAAAAACAAAAGGAGGGATCAAATATCCCCAGTCTCCCTATATCTTCCGTGTGGTCCCAGCATAGAATAGACCATCCCTTCCTTTCCCGTGGGTGTCGTAAGAGTCGACTAAGGGAGGGCGAGAGATGGATAGCAGTGTCCCTCTTAAAACATCTTCAAAGCCTAACTGCGGTTGCCAATCCACCTGCGAAGCGTGGCAACTACTAACAATACCCCCAAATGGGGTGGCTTACAATCAACAATGGATAGTTAAATGTATGTATTTATATGTACATTGTTTTCAGTTCTTAGCGGCTAAGAACTCACTCACCACCACCAGAGTATCACGCCTCCACTGATTTCAACTGACTCCAAAAAGTGGAAGTATCTCAATTCGGTTGTATCCTTTTTTATGTTTGTAACCTCATAACTCCACCAGTTGTAAACCTATTTGGATTTTTCTAATTTGAAAGCATATATTTACTGAATGCTTTTGATTGAATCAATTTCGAATTTAACCGGTTTTATCACAATGTAATCCAAAATTTATATATTTATATTACATATTATATACACACATATATAAGTATCTATAAACATAATCTTTGCAGTTATTTGTCAGACGAGGACTTAATTAGGTAAATACAATTAGCCGACAAATCATAGACAGATAGATACTCTTTATTGTTTCCTCTAAAAGATTACAATAGTAAACTTATTATAGATACAAACAATTACAAGAAATAATCACAGTAAGAAAACAATGGGCGACCTTATCGCTAAGAGCGATCTCTTCCAGGCAACCTTTGGATGGAGAGGAGTAATTATAAACAGTTTAATCGGAAGCTCGATGAAATTATATTATATCTTAATATAATATTATATTTATTTATTAATCTCCATTACATAAAAATTGTTACATTACAATAAATAACGATCTAATTAAAAGGTCATTAAAATAATTACCATGATTTATTAATTATCAAAAAGATTTACATTAAATATTTTTTCTTTACAATTTCTGTCCTTCCACGCTTTGTTATTTCTTTTAAACATATGGTATAATCGAAATCTGATAAACAGTTTTTTCAAATAATCTATAGGGAAACATTCGCATGGCAAGTGAAGTTTGTACATCGCGTCGAAATTCCTCAATAACACGTTACCGGGATTGGTGATTCTTGGCGTGGTGTCGAAATATTCACACGCAGTGACCTCTAAAAATTTTACATATACTACAAAACTTTCCGGAGGGATTGATAACGATGTAATTTTTTCACAATTGTGTACTTCTTTACACTTTCTGTACAAATAGATAGTGGCGCAAGCCAGCGAGCTCTGATCGGGCAGATTAAATCTATAATCAGCTGTTCCAATTAGAATGGGATCTGGAATAAAAGTGGGTGGACCGACCTGACGATCCAATTGTTTTACTAACAAACTTTCCAAATCTTCATTGCATTTGGCTGTCTCAGGCCTTTTAAGAGGTTGTCTACGAAAAATTTTTTAAATGCTATATCTAGCTTTCGGCACGTTGGTTCCTGACCGCCATTTGCCCGCCGTACTTTGTCAAATACATATCTAATAGCATCAAGACTAAGACGTCTCGTATAAATTACTGCAATTCCCGCTGATTTTAAATCATCATACAGCTGTAATACAGATTTAATGGACACTTTAAAACCAATAATAAAACTCTTCTCGCCCGTAACATCTACTTCTGTACCTGTCTTTCTTAACCTTAGATATTTGAAAAACTTTAACATATCCTGTAAGAACTGGATTTGGTAATGTTCGCCACAGAAAGCCCTTTTAAATTTTTTCTTAGATCCTAGCGTTTTTGAATTAAGTATGTCGAATAAATTATTTATTTTATTAATAAAATCAGCAGTATCTCTTGCAGCTACATCAATAAGATTTAAATCAATATATGTATCAATGGCCGACGCTACAGACCGGCTCAATACTTGTGCAGCATAATTTATATTTGTTTTTCGCAAATTTTTTGGATAGATGTGATCGTCTATCAGTTTAGGTGCCAATTTTATTTGTTTCGTTCTCTCCTGATCATACATATTTGCAACATGAGACCATCTCGCTATTTTATTATCGAAAATGAAATCACAAATGGTTAATTCATCTCTCAAGCAATTGATAAGATGGAGGACATCGAAAATACAATAAATTTTGCGTCCGTTCACCGTGAAGTATGTTTCTTCACTGCTTACAGAACGTAGTTTTGAGGTGCCCACGAATTTCGAACCTAAAGCTGAGACAAACACTCGTATATCCAGACCAATGGTTGTTATCAAATCAACAATTATTTCGTCAATCCAAGTATTCAAGTCCATATATGATTTGCACTGACTCGGAAATGCAATAGCTATTGGCTGTTTCCAATTATATATTATTCCATGGACCATAATAACTACACAATGCTCGGCCGCTTTTGCTCTTTGAATCCCATTGTATTCGTGAAATCCTATAATTTTATCATTTGTAATATCGTAAAATAAACTGGGTTTTACAGAGGTGCTATCCACGGAGATACTGCAAATCTTTTCTTTAGCATCCATTTTGTCAACCTTCATTTTTAAAACAGCCAACAAATGTTTGTCTAACTTAGTCCCCTTTGGCTTAAAATTTGTTTTTAAGGTAGCAAGAGGAGGTAAATTTAATGTATGTGAAAGGAATCTATATATTTCTTGGCTTGAAAAATGAAGATTGAGTGCAAACAAATTGAAATTGACATTGCTGTATTTATTTCCATTTTTCTTATAATCCGTTTGCCACTTTAATATTTGGCACATACCTTTACTAATAATGTCCGAATTATTGCAAACTTTAAAAAAGTCTGTGGTGAACGGATTGGAAACTAGTTTTTTTGTTCTTGTGCCCCTCGAAGTATTTTGTTGTGTCCATTGCGCCTTGCTATTAGAAGGCTTGTCATCGTCTAAATCTATTTTAATACAATGAAGTGTTTTAACATCGTTGTCCGAGACATAAGTTTCAGTAACAGTATCTTCTTGAAGATACACAGTTTCCCAATGACTAGTGCTTGTTCCTACAGTGTTTCCTTGGTCCATACTTGGTCTTTGAAGTGAATGTAATTTAAGGGTTGGGAATGCATCAGCAGTTAAATATTTTATAGTTCCTTTTTTGGAAAATACAATGCAGTCCTCTTCAAAATGTTCCTCGCATATTCTGTGTTGCTGTCTGGTTTTGTTGTCGGTTAGTTTAGGAAGGAGGTCTTCCCGATCGACAGCTTTGAGCCATTCAAGTAATCTGAAATTAAACGCTAAATTAATATTTGTTTTTGTTAAATGAAAAAGGTACTTTTACTACGTTTACGCGGCTGATAGCAAGGTACCAGAGAAGTAAGGGTGAAAGGCGAAGATGAAATCAGATCACTCGGCTCAACAAGACTACTTTACCTAGATTCAATTAATGTATTCTAAGAGTTAAGCATGAAAGTCAATCTAATAGGGTATATTGCTAGCAATGTAGACTAGCCTCTCTATACCTAACAATCCCCCTCCTTCTTCGCTGTCGGTATACGCACGCTATCGTATGTCGTAGCCCATCGTGATGAATTCACTGAAAATTAACTACGATGGTTTGAAAGAGGAACCACGTGAAGTTCGGCACGATGGGGCAAACAGTAACAATGTAACTGTTACACCTCATTACCAGTAGACCCTTTCCCCGTCGCGGGAAGGTTGTCATTCTACACTATGCTTACCTGCACGTGGTTTTTACGCTTATATGTTTCATTCCTTATCATTATTAATAATACTATAACCAATATAAATTAAATATAAGTTAAAAAAAACTAGACTACAATAATTATATAGAAATATAACAATGTCATTTAGATAATATTTATAAATAAATAGATAATTTAACCATTTATGTCTAGAAATAAGTTTTTTTACCTAGTCTGTTCCCTTGGGTACGTAAAATACGATATATTTTTGTTCGTTCTATTATTGTTCATACATATAGTACAATAGTTGACCATATTTAATAACCTCACTTTTTTAAACAGCTGTTGATTACACACTTTTTAAAAAATTGTGCCCTAAAATTTGTCCACTCCCGCAATACCGTACAATGTGCTACATAAACTCGCTCAACGTTTACTTAAAAAAAAAATAACCATATTTCACAGTCTTGACGTAATAACAAACGCGAAAGAAATGTATTCGGTATGATGAACCACACACATTATTTAAAAACGCGACCCTAAAATTGTCCACTCGCCGGTAATCGTAGCGAAACAGCGCGAGTCACTTTTGTTAGACTGTAGTGAAGTTGTCCACTGGAGTTGCGTCATCAATGCCTCAGTTGATTCGTAATGTACACATCGACGCAATAAATAATAATAACAATACCCACAAATGAGCGCCGTTTTTACTGGTATGCACGTGTGCAAAATTAGGTGGAAATAGTGACGTAACGATATATTCGACGTATACGCGTTCGCATAATAGAATATTGACCATATTTAATAACCTCTTTTTTATTTTATTTTTTTAATGTATAATAATGGAATGGTAACCACGCCTGCGCTAACGGTATACGCTGGTGGGTCACTAGTGAGGGATGATAGGTGAGGATGAAAAGGCAGGTCAGTTAGTCCACCGTGACGTTTTCGACGATAAATTAATTTAGATGGTTTCCAGGGGGAACCGCGTGGAGGTCTCCCTGATAGAGGTTTTTTTTTTATGGGTGATAATGGTATGATATGCCTGCGCTAACGGATGCGCAGGCGGAGCACTTTTGAAGGGTGATAGATGAGAATGAAAACAGGCCAGTTAGCACCATCATGATGAATTCATCAGGAATTAACCATGATAGTTTCCAGGGAGAACGTGCGAAAAGGTCGACCTGGTTCGATATTGCTAGCAATGGGATTCTCAGTCGCCATTACTAACAATCCCTTCCCCCCCCTGATAGTGGTTATCGATAGCAATGGGGACCTCCCCAATCTTAATCATAAACTAACAATCCCTTCTATCTTTATTTGTATTAGGTACAGTCAGTTTTAATAATTCTTACCAAATTTTGTAAACCAGAGGGAGACTTTGTACAAAAGTCGATTGCTTGGGTACCTCTGTCCCATTCGTGTTTCAACCGTGAAGCAGCTGTGTTTGCATGGCTGTGTTTCAAGAAGGGTGGATATGGCAGTGAATTTACAGGGTACACAGGAATAACACCTGAGTCCTCAGGAATGGCAACGCATGGGGGGTCTCATGGGCGAAACAGTATATTCTGTTATGTCCATGGTACTGCTCGTGTCTATAGGCGACGGTTACCACTTTCCATCAGGTGGACCGTCAGCTTGTTTGCCATTCTAAGTTGTATAAAAAAAAAAGGCGTCACATAATTGGTATATGAATAATATACGAAACTAAATTCTATTGATTTGTGAAACAATTATTGAAATTAAGTTGACGAAGATATAGCGTGACATAAAACTATGCACAGCAGGTATCTAGGTACGTAAAGTTTATAGACTACGCTTTAAAAAAGATTACATAAAAGAAAATGACTTTTTTTTACCTTCTTATTTATTTATTTAGTCATTAGTACATACATGTGTACATGGCGGACTTAATGCTAAAAGCATTCTCTCCCAGTCAACCATAGGGAAGTGTCAGAATACTCGAATGCGGTACTACTAATTATTGATATACATACATACTAAAATTACATATATAAACGAATAAATATATATAAATAACAAATATACTTACACATATATGACATATACTATATTATACACGAAATTGAGAATAATATAAAGCACTTACCTTCTTTATTTATGTTTGCGACTGAAGGAATTGTATCCATGGTCATGAATAAATTAAAAAAAAATTACCTTCAGGTACATATTCGTATATTATTCTAAACTGATTTTTTAAAGTTTTATCTACTTTCCCTAAATACGGAAAGAGAGGAACTAATAGGTATCAATTATTCACAGTGATGTTAAAAAATTTCTAATTTGTTTTTTTTTTTACAACGCAGACGAGCATGCGGCTCACCTGATGGTAAGTGACTACCGCCGCCCATGATCACCCACAACACCAACGACATTGCAGGTGTGCTGCCGGCCTTTTAAAAAGGAATATACTCTCTTCTTGAAGGTTATGTTGTCGTATCGGTTCGGAAATACTGCTGCTGGAAGTTGATTCCAAAGAATGGTTGTGCGTGGAAAAAAGTGCCTTGAAAAACGCACGGTGGAGGACCGCCACTCGTCCAGATGGTTGGGATGAAACTTTAGTTTGTGGCGGGTTGTACGGTGGTGAAAATGAGTTCAGCTAAAATGACTTTAATTATCTTCATAATAGTTGCCTGACCATTGATCAGTATACATACTAAAAGCGACGCCCGTCACCTAGATAACACGCATTGGATTGAAAACATTTTAGATTAATAATAATTAGGCATTATTTCACAAGCGGTACTTTTGGTTCACGAAGAAAAAATGCAGTTTTACTAAAATTATTTTATTATATTTTTTTTTATTAATTTATTATATTATAGTTTTACTAAAATATGCGTGTTATTAAAAATCACTTGAACAAGGCCTGTTACACACTAAACGATTACTTGAATGACAAATGTGCATGGTGTTAGTCGATCATGCACTCCTGCCTCCCCCATAGACTGTAATAAGGAACGGTTTTGAGTCACATGCATGCACTGACTCCCTGCAATGCACTTGAAGTCGTCGCTCCACCTAGTGGGGGGTTGTCCTACACTGCGTTTGCCTGTACGGGGTCACCACTTCAGCTAGCAAAGTTAGTATTTTATATATATAAATATATATGTGTAGGTGAATACTTATTAACTTTTATCATTAGTTTCGTGAACCTCTCAAGCCGAGACACCTCTTGTCCTACTTGCAATAAGATTGCAACTGTACCTACCCACATACATATACCTGTAGATAGCACATACACTTACTTATCTATAGATAAGTATGTTAGTATGTAGTTTATAAACCCGTATTTGTTACCTAGAAATTGTAGATACGCGGTTTGATACTTTGGTTGGGAATGCTAGTGTCTGTTGGACCCGTCAGATGGGTACCTAGGCACCTATTAGCTCCTATAAACTAGTACTTGGAAACGCGTTATTCCCCTAGAGATATTTCGCCCACACTACAACACTAGACTTTCGTATTTTGTTGTAACGTGGTCTCAGCGCCTTGAGCAGCGGGCGCGCGGTCTTGCAACGTCGCACTCTCGACCGACGACCTCGCGTTATCGCCCGCCAGCGCGCGCGATACGCAAAAGGGTCACCAGTCGCCGCGGCGCTCGCCGACGCCTAATGTCTTCAGTCAGCATCATCAATATAAACAATAGCAGTTTCCACATTGAACACCATAAGCACACCGTGGAAATAACTATTGCTGCGACGTGGCGACGCCGCGCTCCGTCTCGTTCTCGCGTGTCCGCCGTCTCCTAGCTCCGCCCCTCTCCGACCGCAGCGCCGCCGAGCGGCCGCGACGGGAATGTACACGTCGCTCGAAATCTACACGTTGCCACTCCGTACCAATAATTTCGCTGGACGTAAATTTTAACCTAAACAGTTCAATGTACTTTTCGGAAAATCAAAACGCGTCTGTTTCCACAAAACGTCTTATGTTGTACCGGTTATTGTAAAATAGTGTTGTAAAACGTTATATTTTCGTATTACTGTGATATCTAGTGATAGTTGCGTGTCGTGCGTGTGAGAAATTGTGAACACAGTCCTGTTGGAGGATTTTAACACTGTTTCTAGCTAAAAAGTAAGTAGTCTCTCTGTAATTTTGTATCCAGAAGGTCAGGTTGCCAATCGGCTATGTGTTAGTGATGTTTGTGTTTATATTCCATGATCGTCACTTTCCCCGTGCGTTCCTGTTCGACACACGTTCTCAGTTTATCTAACTGCGCAAATAACTACAGTTACTGTACAGTTGTGACATTAATGGAAAAACAGTGTTACATAGTTACATAGCACGTGCCTAGGAGCCCTGGATTATATAAGGAATGATAGCTTATCACGGCGATGATGGTTCGTCGTTATTTTGGTCTCGCTGTGGCCTTTGGTCGCGACAGTTAAAATAGACAGCTCTGTTCCGTGGTGGCAGTGCATACCACCCGCTGATGCATCTCTGGTGAAAGCTAGCGAATGGAACCGTTACGCAATATTTTCAGCCAGCACTCGCCGTTCGATTTTCAAATTTTTTTAAAAATAATATAACATTTGACGGAAACGGCAAAAACAGTGAGTTAATTAATTTCCCATTACATATATATATAGACATAAAATAATTTATATAAATAATAATTGGTTAATGAAGTCTTAATTACCGTAACAATAAATATACATATCGTCATAGTCGTAGAATACTGAAGGATCTGACAAATATTAAATATAAAGTTCCGTCAGTATTCTACGACTATGACGATATTTGGTGCTAGACGGACTTCTATCATTCAAACTAGTTACTGAAATCTGTAGATATTAAAAATAATTAAAAACCAGTTTATGAATATGCCAAAATCAAACATAACTAAATTATTAAATATCCAAGTTGCTAGAAGGTTGGTAGCTTTACATTTGTACGTCTTATTTAACCTAGTGTCTTATTAAATAACTTTTTTATTTCATCACCTTTCTATAAAATAAAATTTATAACGTCTGATATACCTAATTAAAAAAAATTGTCAGCTTGTAGTAGGTAGGTAGGTAGTAAATTTTTTTAGGAAGATAGATAGGTAAATATCACCTACAATAAAGTGTTTTTCTATTCTGAATAAAAAAAAATGTAAGCATACTTTTTTATTGATATATCAGTACATAAAATAAATATTTCCTTATTTAAAAAAGGCTCTTGTATTAATTGTATATTACGCGGTACTTTTTGTTTATTTCCAAATAGCGAAATTCAACAAATTCCATGACGATTGATCAAGAGTACAATTTTCAAATTTAATTATTTGGTTGCATAGATTTTATACAAACGTTTTTTTTTTATTCGAAGTGATTGGTTCTACTTCCATGTAAGGGTAACTTCATTAAGTGAAAGAGACAAAGGAAATAAATGATACTGCCAAATATAATGCGACATTTCCATATTCAATATCAAATGAAGATTGCAAGGTCTTCATAGCTACGTATGTATTGGTTTAATTTATTATGTACCAACATTAGCAAGTAGGTAGGTGGGGAGTTGACGGTGCCTTGGCTGGCGTGGGTGGGCACAATAACATGCTATTATTATATGATAATACATGTGGATTAGCTTTAATTGAACTGCCGAACTCACAGCTTTGCAAATCAACCAATTAGGTACTTTTGATGGATTAAAATAGAATGGAAACAACACCTGAGTCATTACTTTACGTTGGTAAAGTACTATAGTTTTTTTTTTTTTATGGGTGATAATGGTATGATATGCCTGCGCTAACGGGATACGCTGGCGGAGTACCAGTGAAGGGTGATAGATGAGAATGAAAACAGGCCAGTTAGCCCATCATGATGAATTCATCGGGAATTAACCATTATAGTTTCCACGGGGAACCCTTCACTGGTGCTCCGCCAGCGTATCCCGTTAGCGCGGGCGGGGTTACAATACCATTTTCACCCATCAAAAAAAAAAAAATATATATATATGTAGGTATGTTTGTACGAGCTTGATTATAATATTATGGCAAAGCGCGTTGGAAAGTAGCCAGCTAGATTCGCGTAGGCGTATGGAAACACCAACAAACAGGAAAGTAACGGGGGGATTTTCTTATTTATAGACAAACCTGGCTAGGCCCTGTCGCGGAGTTCGCTGAAATTGCCATTTTTTCACATAAACAACAGTGTAAGGTAATAGCAATGATCTATATATGCACATAGATGGAGCTAGTGTTCAAAACCGTTCCATAATTTTCATCTCTATTTATTTAAACTTTAATGCATAGTAAAACTATACGTACATATCGTCATAGTCGTAGAATACAGACGGATCTGAACAAGATTACATATAAAGATCCGTCAGTATTCTACGACTATGACGATATGGCAGACTTAACACCGGACGGTGTTCTCTACCAGTCAACCATTGGGCAAACAGAAATACGTAGGCGGTGCATTATTGAATTAAAGAAATAAAAAAAAAATCTATACTTATAATAAATCTGTAGAGAGGTCAATTCTGTACATAAAATATATTTCCAAAATAACTATCAGCGGGTGATTAGTGATCGATACTGATGCCAAAAATGCAATTAGTAAATTTTTTGTCTGTCTGTCTGTATATATTTTCGTTATAGAAACAAAACTACTCGACGGATTTTAACGAACTTTGGTACAATTATTCTTCATACTCCTGGACAGGTTATACTTTTCATCACGCTACGATCAATAGGAGCAGAGCAGTGAAGGGAAATGTTAAAAATGTCCATCCGTGCGACGCCGGGACGAACCGCTAGTATATTAATAAGATTGGAATTAGAATGGCAAACAAGCTGACGGCCCACCTGATGGAAAATGGTAACCGTCGCCTATAGACATGAGTAGTACCATGGACACAACAGAGTATACAGTTTCGTCCATGATACCCCCCATGCGTTGCCATTCCTGAGGACTCAGATGTTTTCCTCTGTACCCTGTAAATTTACTGCCATATCCCACCCTTCAAACCGAAACTCAGCCATGCAAACACAACTGCTTCACGGTTGAAACACGAATGGGACAGAGGTATCCAAGCACTCGACTTTTGTACAAAGTCTCCCTCTGGTAGATTATATATAATTATTCCGACCACTTACGATTTTATTATATCTATTGATATTGATAATATAAATAATAGTACATAAACATAAATATATAAATATAAATGTACTAAATAGATCAAGTAAATAACGCGTAGTAAACATCGAGGCAAATTGGAGAGAGATAGGTAATGAGGTTTATCTATACTTATGTATTTTACTATCTAGGTATTATTTACATTGTTTAGATAAATTTGTTTAAATTGTATTTCAGTGTAACATTAAAGTATATATATATATATATATATATATATATATATATATATATATATATATATATATATATATATATATATATATACCACGGATTTAGGCAGTTTGACTTTTGGTCATGTTTTAAGAGGGACGCTGTGTGAGGATCCCTCCACCAGGAGCTCCTTTAGTTGCCTCTTGCAATACCCACAGTAAAGAAAGGGGGAAGTAAGGTAGACAGTGTTTTAAATTATCTTTGTGGACCTATACTATAGACTGCGTATAACTTTTTCTAAATAAAACGCTTCTAAATATTTTTTTTATGACTCGTTTGTCTATGATTTTAAAGACTTGTTGTTATTTCTTAAGTACCTATTTATCTAAAACGAGCCTTTTTCAATTAGGCCTGTTCCTTTGCCTCTTAAACTAACAAAAATGCAATGGACCGAACTGTATTTTTATGGCCTAGCCCATTATGAGGTCTATGGCTGAATCGTTTTATATGCTGCGTCAATCTACACTAATATTATAAATAGGAAAGATTTGTATTTTTTGTGTGTATGTATGTTTGTAATGAATAAACTCAAAAACTACTTTGCCGATTTTAAAAATTGTTTCACCATTAGAAAACTATATTCACTCTGAGTGACATAGGCTGTATTTATTGCTAGAAAAGATTAGGGATCCTTACTAAAACTCTAGTAACGTAACTCAAGGTGTAAAAAATGCTATATCTTTCGTCGTGTGCGCTGCGGAAACTATTGGTGATGGAACAAAAGTATGTTCTACAATATTGAAGAAAATATCGATAACTACAAAAAACTCCGCGATACTATATGTCCAACTATTATCGTTATGTCGCAATAGCTACTTTTAAAATATTGTAAAAATGTCCACCCGTGCGAAGCCGGGACGGGCCGCTAGTAACATATACAGTGTCTCGGATTACTAGTTACAGATCCATGATACAATGTCTACGAATCGTCACGTTGGCAGTGTCAGCAGTTTCTTTGCCTTTCTTCGCTTCTTGGAATGGAGACTTTTGCTGCAGTCCGTTTCAATAGGGCTTATTTATTTATTTATTCTTTATTGTACACAAAAAATTACAATATATAATATATATGAAATAAGGATGTACAACAGGCGAGCTTAACTCTGTAAGAGTTCTCTTCCAGCAAACCCTGAGTGGAAAGGAGCATTAATCACCAGCGGGCAGTATGCGTACAATAATAGGAGGAAACATTATAGATGTTTCTATTAAAAAATTATAAATATGTTGACGTACATATATAAGTAACTCATACAATTTAAAACAAAATAAATACATATCTGTACACAATAATACATATACATATATACATAGACATAAAATATAATGATATATAAACAAATGAATACCACATATCTACCATAAAATAAATGCATAATTAATTGTGAAATTTTGCGTTGTTGACACATATTTTACCATATATGTATGCTTTTTTTTTATTGAACGATAATGGAATGGCAACCCCACCTGCGCTATCGGTATCCGCTTCCACCAGTGAAAGATGATAGGTGAGAATCAAAAGGCAAGGCAGGTCAGTTAGCCCATCATGATAAATATGCCTGGAATTTAACACCATGATTTCTGGGGACGACCACGTGCCATGTTCAGCTGCTGAGCGTGGTAGAATTGGCGCTTTACGTTTTCCTTTATCATACGTACGGCCAAGGAGTGGAATTCTATTCCTGTATATGTTTTTTCATCCAAATATATTTTGCACCAATTTAAAACAAATGAGAATAGTCGATTCGTGGGCTCTCGAGCCCCATCTTAGACCACATCATCTCTTACCATCAGATGAGATCGTGACCAACCGCGGGACCCAACAATAATTAAAAGAAATATCGGTAACGCAGGCGAGGTTACCATTCTTTTATCATCCATTAAAAAGCGGAATGGTAACCCCGCCTGCGCTACCGGTTTACAGTGACGGATGATAGGTGGAGTTGAAACCAGATCAGTTGGCTCGTCGACGCGTTAAAGAGGGTACCGCGTGGAGGTCGACCTGATAGGATATATTCCTGGCAGTGTATTATAATACTAGCATTACTACCACTCTTCATTACTACATAACTGGGAGATTATGTAGGGTTTCTAGACATTGTCTGTATATGTAATGGGAGATATTTAAAAAACATATATCTACGGTCATAAAACACTAAAAGATACCAAAATTTTGTCTGTGTGTCTGTCTGTATGTTTATTTCGGCATCATGCATGAACTATTGCACCAAATTGAATGTTGTCGCTCTTGTGTTCAGGTCCAATTTAAAAACGGTTCTATATTAAGGAAACCCAAGGAATTTTTAAGTAATTGGTTTTCCGAGTTTTTAAATACACGTTTTTTTTACAATACGGAACAAACAAGCGCGCGGCTCACCTGATGGTAAGTGACTACCGCCGCCCATGATCACCCACAACACCAGCGGCATTGCAGGTGTGCTGCCGGCCTTTTAAAAAGGAATCTACTCTTTTCTTGAAGGTTATGATGTCGTATCGGTTAGGAAACGTACATGTACGAAGTAGCGGGAAAAAGGTGGTAATTCTAATAATATAGATACTTCTAGAAAAGATTAATAAGTCGTGTGTCATTGTCCGCAGGTTGGTGCAGTGTGGGCTTGGCCGTGTGCAGTGTCCGTGCTAGTGTATGTGTGTGTGTGAGTGCCCGATGGCGCGGAGCTAGCGGCGTGTCCCGGCATGCGCGCCGCCTAGCCATGCCCGCTGTGCACCATCCCACATGGCGCAATACACACAAAGGACTCAGCCGATGCACAGGTAAACTCACAAGTTAACGATTATCAGGTATAAACTCACAAAGGGTTAGACATGGATATTATAGCTATATTTAATTCGTTATCGTGTAGTGATTTTTGTTCACTGTGATATCACTAGTGACAAATCACAGACAGTGATTTTCCTTCACTATGATTTAAAATGAAATTAGTTGATTTGCATTAAACAGGTTTAAAATTATGACAAAAGCCACGTAGTACTTACTATTTTGGCACGTGTTTAATTGCCTAATACGCAGGCGTGCGAAACAAAACATTTTATAAAAAAAAAAAATTAAAATATATGATTCACTACTTAGTGTTAATTATGAATTAAAAAAAAAGAGACTAAAAGTGTGCTAAAAGACTTTAAAATCCACTTAAGTATTTCGTTTTTAAAACAGTATGATAGTCTTTAATGTCTCCCTTCGTACGGGTCAGATAGTCATTTGCCGCGATTTCACTTAGTGAAATGAAATCGCCGTAAATATTACCAGTGGCTAACGGAACACAGCACATACTCACGAATAAAACTTTAATTTTGAAACATTTGAATTTTGAAACATTTTGAAACATTTTTTAGTGATTTTAAAAATCTATAAAATGTATCACTCCATCTTATAGATTTTTTAAAAAATTGAAAAAAAATGATTTTAGCTAATGTTATTTCTTTTATTATATGTGGTCACATATAACAAGTGAAATATCATATAGCTACGCAAAATCATTTGTCGATCCATCTACGTCGTTTTATATTCCAAACATTAAAGGATTTGCTTTGCATAAACCCGCCGTTGGGGAGGAAAGGAATTGATGGTATGGTCAAACAGCCCCATTCCTATCAATATACTCTATCTGGTGTTATTATATATTTTTTTTATTTATTTATTCATTAGTACAAATATGTGTACATGGCGGACTTAATGCTAAAAGCATTCTCTCCCAGTCAACCATAGGGAAGTGTCAGAATACTCGAATGCGGTACTACTAATTATTGATATACATACATACTAAAATTACATATATAAACGAATAAATATATATAAATAACAAATATACTTACACATATATGATATATACTATATTATACACGAATTTGGGAATAATATAAAGCACTTATTGCTCGGATAAAAATAAAAATAAAAAATATCTCTCGTCTCTCGCTGGTGCCCCGCCAGCGTATACCAATGACACAAGCAGATTTGCTTTTCCATTTTCACCCATTGAAACAAAATTAAGTATAAACACTTGGCTCACGAGAACGTGACTGCTTATTAACACTTCTTTAAACTAATATATTAAAATGAATAAGATATTTATTATCACAATTGTTATTTATTTAACTCTTTATTGCACCAAAAACATAAAAATATACAATGACAATTAGAAAATTCAAGTGAAATACAGTAGCATGGAGTAGAGATCAGAATGTACACATAAAGGTACAAAAGGCGGTCTTATTGCTAAGTCAATCTCTGACTGACAACCTTTGATTAAAAGAGATAATGAATAACATGTTTTTTAAACTGATAACAGACCATTGGGGTATTTAAGATTATTTCCCAGGGGCATATTGACTCCTTGAAAAAGGCCTATATGTAGACATGCCTCTTAGCTATACTCTACTCTGTTATGTCCATGGTACTGCTCATGTCTATAAGCGACGGTTACTACTTTCCATCAGGTAGGCCGTCAACTTGTTTGCCATTCTAAATTGTATAAAAAAGGCATGTTCTTGCGAAGCTTTGTTCGTAATCTGGGGTGGGCACCGGACGTTTCTAAGACGGGCCAGCCCGTACGGTCTTCCCGTCTATGTACGACGTATTCGACGCGCATAGGATTAACATCCGGTGTTCTCTGATGTTCTGTCACGTTTTAGATGTAAAATTTTTTTGGTAAACCCTAATTTTATGCAAAATATTGACCGATTAAATCTCATAATCGATAATATATACTTTTACCAGGGAGAGACTTTGTACAAAAGTCGATTGCTGATTCGTGTTTCTACCGTCAGTTGTGTTTGCATGGCTGTGTTTCGGTTTGAAGGGTGGGATGGCGTAAATTTACTGGGTACGGAGGAATAACACCTGAGTCCTCAGCATTGGCAACGCATGGGGGGTATCATGGGCGAAACAGTATACTCTGTTATGTCCATGGTACTGCTTATGTCTATAGGCGACGGTTAATACTTTCTATCAGGTGGGTCGTCAGCTTGTTTGTTATAATTTTTTTTTTTTTGTTATAAAAATAATAAGTTTAGAAGAGCAAATATTTCGGAATAGAACAGATGGAATGCATAATTCACATATTGTGTTACTCGTTGTATTTATGACATTGCCAATGCGTTAGAGAGGGATGGACATATAAAAACGCATCTGCCTTTTGACTAGTCTGTAGAATTCAAATTCATCAAGATATGTCACTGGATTTTATTGGCCGTATAATCCTACCAAATTCAGATACAACCTGCTTGCATACTTTCTACATAAACTGTGTCGAATATATAATCTAGTAATGTAAAATTTGTTATTGACAAATAATTGACATGTCAAAATAAACAAAAATTTTACATACGTCTATAGGCGACGGTTACCACTTTCCATCAGGTGGGCCGTCAGCTTGTTTGCCATTCTAAGTTGTATGAAAAAAAAAACACATACATTTTCTATACACTAGCCTGCTATGAATATAAATATAAATTATATTTGCATAAGAAGAAATGAGGCAACTATATGATTTACAGTTTTTATTTTATGCATTCCTTCTATGTAATTCCTTTTTCTTAGGTTTAGAGTATAGGTTTTTTTTGATGGGTGAAAATGGTATGGTAACCCCGCCTGCGCTAACGGGATACGCTGTCGGAGCACCAGTGAAGGGCGATAGATGAGAATGAAAACAGGCCAGTTAGCCCATCATGATGAATTCATCAGGAATTAACCGTGATAGTTTCCAGGGAGAACCGCGAGGAGGTCGACCTGGTTGGGTATATTGCTAGCAATAGGATTCTCAGTCTCCATTACTAACAATCCTTTTCCCCCTAGTGGTAGTAGTTAGTAGTACTAATTGACAGATGTCATGAATGAGCAAACAGTGAAAACTCAAATTTATGTATTGGAAGATTTGAAAACACATGTCTGTTGTACCGCCATAAATTGTGTGCTGCATACATATACGTGCATATAAACCATACATCTGCATTTATATGTGTACACGGCGAAACAATGGCCCCAAGTAACGGACGGCGGCTCGACACAGGTTTGCCAATTTGTCTTAACCGGTTACGATTAATGGTCAATTAATTAATGCTTGGAAAGGACTAGCTTTCTCTTTACCAAAATATATCCGTACACAATTTTTATAGGTAGTAATTGCAGACTATGGTTTTTTTTTTTTAATTTTATTAATGACTTTAATGGCATTATGAATTATATGGGAACAGTGCGGAAGTAAAGTCTGTTCTTTTATTTATTGTTCACTGAGAAAAGAAAATAAAAAAAAAATATATTAATCAAATAATAATTATTAAATTTCATGTCTAATTTCACGTAAAAAGAAAGAGTGATCTCAATCTCGTCAAAGTGAGAAATGAGGTCAAGAATTAAAAAAAAACATAATACCTGACAACCTATACTCTAGGGGGGAAACGGATTGCTAGTATTGGGGACTTAGAATGTCATTCTAGCAATATACCCAACCAGGTTGACTTCCACGCGGTTCCCCCTGGAAACTATCATGGTTAATTCCTGATGAATTCATCATGATGAGCTAACTGGCCTGTTTTCATTCTCATCTATCACCCTTCACTGGTGCTCCGCCAGCGTATCCCGTTAGCGCAGGCGGGGTTACCATTCCATTATAACCCATTAAAAAAACTACTACCACTGTGTACTACTGGGTTCTAACAGCCCCATTGCTAGCAGTATACCTTATCAGGTCGACCTCCACGTGGTTCCCCTTGGAATCCATCGTGGTTAATTCTAGTTGAATTTGTCACGGTGGCCTAACTGACCTGCCTACATCTTCACCTGTCATCTATCACTGATGCCCCGATAGTGTATATCGATAGCGCAGGCGGGGATACCATACCAATATCATCCATTAAAAAACCCACAATTTATTGCGTAACAACAGACATGTTTTTTTTAATGGATGGTAATGGAATGGTAACCCCACCCGCGCTCCGTATACACCGGCGGGGCACCAGTGAGGGATGATAGGTGAGGATGAAGTAGGTCAGTTAGCTCATCGTGACGATTTCAACAAGAATTGTTCACGACGGTTTCCAGGGGGAAGCACGTGGAGGTCGACCTAATAGGGCATATTGCTAGCAATGGGGCTATCAAACTCCATTGCTAACAATCCCCCAACTCCCCCCCCCCCCCCCTCATCAACATTATATTAATCCTTATCATAATAACAGAAATTGACGTGGGCGAAGTCGCGAGCAACAGCTAGTTATATACATAGATTTTATGTACGATCACCTTGTTTGTAAGTATATAATGCTAGCATGTAGTATGTATAATGTAATAAACATGTAAAGGTACAGTTTAATTAAATTAAACGGAAAATTACTGATTACTATAATTACTAATATAAATGTGACCAGTTGTGTATAGAAATATTTTCCCTAAGGAAACAATTTATGACATGTTTTTTAATTATCTAGGTTAGTGTTTTACGACCTGTGGGTCGCTTACCATCAGGTGGGCCGTCAGCTTGTTTGCCATTCTAAGTTGCATAAAAAAAAATTCTGCTGCAGTTCAGACATTCACAGCAGTGATTAAGTAATACAATTCCATGGTAAATAATTGTAAAGAGGTATATATGTGTGAGTGGGTAGGGTAGTGTGAGTTATAGTGTGATGTAAATAAATGTAAATGTGTAGTGTATATATATATATACGTATATATACATATATGCACATAAGGTAGTTATGATATTATCTTATCCATTATTACAGCCCTGAATTTATATCTAGGATTTATTGTTCGTAAATAACACTCTTACTTTACTAAGGTTCCGTATAATTATATATCTAGTATAGAATATGATCATACACAAAAGAAGACTATGCCGAATCAGTTTCCTTTGCCTCGCCAAATATAAAAAGAAATTAATTTAAGTGGGTCGCTATACTGTTATAAAACAAGCAATATTAGACTCTCATACATATACAATAAGGTCAAAGGCCGTCGAGTTGGTACAAAATAGTATTGTTCAGGTTAACAAACAAAAGTCGTTGGCCGATTGACGTGTAGCAATTTGCATAATTTACACGCGGGTGACACATCAGGAAGGTTTAGTGCAGTAAATGAACTATAAAACTTTTAATTATAGTTTAATAACGCGTGACGTCACGCTACGTGCCTGGCATGTTAGTGTAGCGTTAGTGATGTGCCTATTGTGTTTAGTACATAACGACAATTAGATTGAACGCATAGTGATGTTCCTTATGTTTTTAAAAATGCAAGCTCTAAGTCTAAATGATAATGTCATGCTTTTTGAGCGTTCTTTTTTAATACCACTGAGGTGGCAAACAAGCATTCGGCCCATTTGATGGTAAGCGATTACCGTAGCCTATGAACGCCTGCTATATCAAAGGCATACCGCGTTTTGTCGATCCTAAAAAAAACTTTTTTACCTCTATTTTGAAAAAAAACCCGTACTGTTAGAAATATGTTGTGTATCTCTTAGGAAAACTATGACACTCATTCCATAATTTGAGCGTTCATGAGGGGAAGCATATCTGAAACCGCGTACCCGACCGTCTAGGCCGGTGTTCCCCACGTGGGGTCCACGACCCCCACAGCGGGTCAATTTGATAATTAAGGTGGGACAATTAAAAAATGGACTCGAAGCTATTTTAACCCTTTTGCTGGCCACTTAAATGCAATGCTAAGAGTAGATATCGGTGCCAAATTTAACAAAAAAGTAAATTAAAAAAAATCTATAAATATTTATTAGGTATAATTTCGTTTGACGTTACCAAAATATCAACTGGGCGTTTAGAGTCATCAAGTAAATTTTGTCGGGAAAAATTATGTATGGAGGCATACAAATTTTAAAAATGTTTAAGTCTCTACGGTACCCATACCGTATCGGAAAGTAATAACATACTTTACTCCTAAGTGAGGTATGTTAGTACTTTCCGATTAGAAACTAAAAACATACTACTATATAACGATATCACGTAAGGACTACTATCAGTCCCGATAGTACTCGACACTAGCTATGAAACAATCCTAGATTACTAAAACACTCACATTCAATCATTCGGTAATTTGCCATTTCTCTACAAGAAATTTTAACCTTTTTTTTGTACAACTTAGAATGCAAACAAGCTGACGGCTCACCTGATGGAAAGTGGTAACCGTCGCCTATAGACACGAGCAGTCCCATGGACATAACAGAGAATACTGTTTCGCCCATGATACCCCCCCTGCGTTGCCATTTCTGAGGACTCAGATTTTATTCCTCTGTATCCAGTAAATTCACGCTATATCCCACCCTTCAAACCGAAACACAGCCATGCAAACACAACTGCTTCACGTTTGAAACACGAATAAGACAGAGGTACCCAAGCAATTGACTTTAAATTCACCTCTTTACCTTTCACCTCACCTTTAAACTAACCTCAATATAAATGCATTTTTCCTATTTAGAATTCCTCAAAATTACTTTATATTATTTCAACAATATTATTAGAAAACATTAATTACAAATACATATTAATAGTACAAAATGATTGTCAAATAAATCCCTCAGTTGGAACAACACTAGCGTTTTGCTCGATGCAGACCATAGACAAACCGGAATGGCTAAAACGCCATTTTCTCTATCTGGATGTATTTTGCGGCAATTAGGCATTAAAACTGTCACATTACTGTACCGAAAAGGGAAGATTTATGGTATAATTAAGCAATGAGAGAATAAACGGGGGTTAATATTATAAAAACTGGATTTATTTCGTTTATTAAGCCATAAAGAAGTTGTGTAGAGTCCGCTCGCACCGCAGATGCGCTTGAGCTCACTCGTACTATCTGAAATAAAAATAAAAAGTATCTACATTATGTTTTTTTTTTTTAGAAAATGTACTAGACCATTGCGACTTTAATACATAAAAAAAAAACCTGGCAGTGTCTGGAAAATAAGAAAGAAAAATTAGACAATATGGTTGTTACCATAGTTATTATTTTTATACTTAAAAGTAAGGGTTGGTAACATATAGCAATATTTACTGATTTAATAACGAATGTGTTAAAAGTCTGTTATACCAGAGGAAGACTTTGTACAAAATTCGATTGCTTCGGTACCTCTGTCCCATTCGTGTTTCTACCGTGAAGCAGTTGTGTTTGCATGGCTGTGTTTCGGTTTGAAGGGTGGGATATGGCATGAACTTACTGGGTACACAGGAATAACACTTGACTCCACAGGAATGGCAACGCATGGGGGCTATCATGGGCGAAACAGTATACTCTGTTATGTCCATGGTACTGCTGATGTCTATAGGCGACAGTTACCACTTTCCATCAGGTGGGCCGTCAGCTTGTTTGCCATTCTAAGTTGTATAAAAAAAAATCCAAAAATTAATATTGGATATCAAACTTTTAACAAATTCGAAAATAGATATTTGATCGATGTGGGTGATGTCGAAATGGGTGATGACCTTTTTTCCGTCATGAGTGTTCAGAGGATCCCAATATATAGGTATCAGATCGGTATGCATATTACCCATGCCTATTGAATAGGCATTTAAAGAAAATCTCATAAATATATTGTAGGCATTTACGAAATAAAATTTATCGCCACGAGTTTGCATGTATGTGGGCTATTAAGTAAAAAAATCGTATTTCAAGCCTTTGTTACTTTCTCCGGATTATTTCGGATTCCGGATCTAAGTTGGGGTATTTATTACTTTTATATATAACTAACCGACCCGACAAACGTTGTTTTGGCCATTACAGTCCATTGCTAGCAATATAGCCTATTTTTTTAATGGATGATAATGGAATTGTAATCCCCCCCCCCCCCCCCCCCCCCCCGCACTAACGGTATACGCTGGCGGGGCACCATTGAGGGATGATAAGTGAGAATGAAAAGGTACGTCAGTTAGCCGATCGCGAAGAATAAACTTGGAATTCAGATCGATGGTTTCCAGGGGGACCACGTGGATGTCGACCTGACAGGGTATATTGCTAGCAATGGGACTGGTACGCATTACTAACAATCCCTACTACCCCAATATACCTTATTAGATAATGGAGTAGTAACCCTGAGTTAACGGTATGCACTGTCGAGGCACCAGTGAGAGATGATACTTGAGGATGGAAGACTGCGTTTCGGTTTGAATGGTGGTGAATTTACAGGG
The DNA here is from genome assembly GCF_026898425.1 of Galleria mellonella. Taxonomy (NCBI): domain Eukaryota; kingdom Metazoa; phylum Arthropoda; class Insecta; order Lepidoptera; family Pyralidae; genus Galleria; species Galleria mellonella. The sequence continues at coordinate 71,317 of NW_026442136.1, read as the reverse complement.
TACATAGGAATAACATCTGAGTCCTCAGGAATGGCAACGCATGGGGGGTATCATGGGCGAAACAGTATACTCTGTTATGTCCATGCTACTTTATATATCTATAGGCGACGGTTACCACTTTCCATCAGGTGGACCATCAGTTTGCCATTCTAAGTTCCAAAAAAAAGTAAGTCAGTTAGCTCATCGTGACAAATTCAACAATAAATTAATCACAATGTTTTCCATGGGGGACCGCGAGGAAGTCAACATGATTAGGTTTATTGCTAGCAATTGGGTTCCCACATCCCTAATATTGCAGGCATCTTTAAGCTATACTGACCGTTTATCATCAGACGGGCTAAATGCATGTTTGTCACATGGGTGATATGAAAAAAAAAAAAAGCTGATAATGAAAAACTGATATGAATAATGCTACACGTGTGTAATTGTAAGATATGACTAATCAGTATTCTGTGCTCATTATTATTTCAAAGCTTTGCATTTCATATACGTAATATGATATAGGATTTGTACCTATTTTATTTAGCTACTCAAGCATTGTAACTTGATATTTTATCATTACTTCTTGGAATGACAAGCTCACTTTGCACTTCAGTGTCATATTTTAAAGGAGATACTAACATTCCATTTTTTTTATGCAATTTAGAATGGCGAACAAGCTGATGGCTCGCCTGATGGAAAGTGGTAACCGTCGCCTATACACGTGAGCAGTACCATGGACATAACAGAGTATACTGTTTCGCCCATGATACCCCCCATGCGTTGCCATTCCTGAGGACTCGGGTGTTATTCCTCTGTACCCAGTAAATTCACGCTATATCCCACCCTTCAAACCGAAACACAGCCATGCAAACACAACTGTTCTACGGTTGAAACACGAATGGGACAGAGGTACCCAAGCAATAGACTTTTGTACAAAGTCTTCCTCTGGTAAGATTCTAGATTGTGATAGCACATATACCAGTTCTTAAGTTTTTTTAATAGATGAAAATGGAATGGTAACCCCACCCCGCCCGCGCTATCGGTATGAATGAAGGCAGGATGAGTGCAGGTCAGTTGGCCCACCATGATGAATTCGGAAATTTCCGGGGGGAACCGCGTGGTGGTCGACCTCAGAGGGTCAATTGCTAGCAACGGGGCTATTAGACCTCATTACTAACAAACCCTTTCCCCCCTGATCTCTAGGATTGCAACTATAGAAATCGTATCCAGATTGGTGTAGTAGTTTTTGCATGATACCAAATCAAACATACAAACGGAGAAGACAAAATTTTTAAAATGTGTTATTTTGACACTAGCGAGTCTCCCCGGTTTCGCACAGGTGCACATTACATCACATTACATTAGAGACCTCTAAAATTATCAGTGTTCCTCTACTATATTACGCATGTATTATAAATATAAACCTTCCTCTTGAATCACTCTATCTATTTAAAAAAAAACTTCAAAATCTGTTGCATAGTTTTAAAGATTTAAGCATACATAGGGACGGACAGACAGCGATAGCGACTTTGTTTTATACTATGTAGTGATGTATTCGTCTTTAAGACCGCCTCATATAAATTTTTCTTTAATATATATATATATATATATATATATATATATATATATATATATATATATATATATATATATATTCTTTATTGCACTAAAACATACAGTAACAACAATAAGTTAATAACAATGTTAGCAAAGGCGAACTTATCTCTAAAAGAGATCTCTTCCAGTCAACCTAACACAGTGGCACAGTATTTGAAAGATACAATAGGTATGGTCTAGTTATAATTTTATCATATTAGTAATATATTTAATTTTGACCTTAACTTAGCTATGTGTACCGGAGCAGACTAGATTAATCCGGTAATTTCGCATGCGTTACTAACTATTGGTTACGCAACCGGCCGCGTTTTCTACACAACCAGCGTCGAACAATATTCATGGCCGTGCCTATGTACGACTGTCAAGGTCCCTCATTTCGCGCCGTGACTCATAAATAACGAACACAGATGCCGAATAATGACATGATTTGCATATTTATTAATCCTATTCGATATTTAAAAATTTCTTTTTTTACTCGCTTACCGAAAATTCTGGGTGAATTTATTACGACGAACTAACTGATCTACATTTAGGGGGAAAGGGATTGTTAGTAATGGAAATTGAGAATCCCATTGCTAGCAATATGCCTAACCAGGTTGATCTCTGGCTATATTCCAGGTGCACTCATCACGATGGCTTCCAAGGGTGACCACGTGGATGTCGACCTGACAGGGTGCATTGCTGGCAATGGAACTAGTAGTTCGCATTACTAACAATCCCTTCCCCTCTTAACATGAACGTAGTTAAATACTATGTAAAAACTTGCGAAATGTAACAGTTGGTTTTCGTAACATGATCACGTCCACTTGTCACTAGGTAGCGTCGTAATGACATGTCTGTACCATGGAATGTTTTAAGCATGGGTCATATTAGTACCGCTGTAATATCTATATATCGACTTCTTCTATATATTGAGGACGGAATAGAAAAAAAAAATATTGCTAACTATGTATATACGTATATAGCAGTAAACATTGCTTTGGATTTGACATAAATATCATTTTAATTTAATATTTTTTTTTTTTGTTTTGTGTTGATCGACTCTGCATGTATTATATAAAAATTAAGCTATTTTATGTAACACTAGCTGTTGCCCGCGACTTCGTCCGCGTTTTCGTTGATTTTCGTAAAAGAAGTAGCCTATGTCCTTTCCTCACGGTTCAGTGGTTTTGATGTAACAGACACATTTCCCTTCACTGCTCTGCTCCTGTTGATCGTAGCGTGATGAAAAGTATACTATAACCTGGCCAGGAGTATGAAGAATAATTGTACCAAGTTTCGTTAAAATCCGTCGAGTAGTTTTTGTTTCTATAACGAACAGACAGACAGACGGACAAAAATTTTACTAATTGCATTTTTGACATCAGTATCGATCACTAATCACCGCCTGATAGTTATTTTGGAAATATATTTCATGTACAGAATTGACCTCTCTACAGATTTATTATAAGTATAGAAGATATAGATTAATATGATTTTTTTATACAACTTAGAATGGCAAACAAGCTGACGGCCCACCTGGTGGAAAGTGGTAACCGTCGCCTATAGACATGAGCAGTACCGTGGACATAACAGAGTATACTGTTTCGCCCATGATACCCCCCATGCGTTGCCATTCCTGAGGACTCGGGTGTTATTCCTCTGTACCCAGTAAATTCACGCCATATCCCACCCTTCAAACCGAAACACAGCCATGCAAACACAAATGCTTCACGGTTGAAACACGAATGGGACAGAAATACCCAAGCAGTCGACTTTTGTACAGTCTTTGTAATGACTTTGCAGTAGTGTTGCTTAATAAATTGTTGTGTGTCGATTTAAGCAATCGATTGTAATCCTCGATCCTTACTTCCTTACTAATGTTATAATTGTGAAAGTGAGTTTCTTTAAAGTGGCTCGAGGCCCGCATCTGCGTCCCCGTAAGGTTTTTTTTTAATGGTATGCTAACCCCGTCTGTGCTATCGGTTTACACTGGCAAGGCACCAGTGATAGATGACTGATGAGGATGAAGGCAGGTCAGTTAGCCCATCGTGACGAATTCGACTAGAATTAGCCACGATGGTTTCCAGGGGGAACCACGTGAAGGTTGACCTGACAGGGTCGTAATGTGACTATTGGACCCCATTACTAACAATCCCTTCTCTCCCCTCCCTCATAAGCGGTCCTAGACAAACCGCACACTCATTTATAAACCGATTTGAAAAATACTTTTTTTTTTTTTAACTTTGAGAGAATTGCAATACATAGCAGTAAGTCCGCCTTTCACACCAAAATTTTTTTTTTATATTTTGATCAACAAAGAATAAATAAATAAACACGTTATATTGTCGAAATTTGCCAAACGGATTTATCATGAAAATTTTCTGTACTCGAATTAAAATGTAAGAACGTAATTGCATACAACTTTAATGAAGTTCTAATGCCAAGTGGGTTACTCAATGAAACTACATCCCGCTATTGTGTTGTGTTATACGCATACATTTATGGCTAGTTACAATTAACCGTCAAAATAACGTACTTGACCCGAATTCCCGCGTAATCGTCGTAAGAGCAATCTCTTTAAAATTCGCCGCCATATTTGTTACGCAACTGCGCCTAAATGAATCGTGTTTGTCCTCGCCTCTTGTAAATGTGGTAATGAACTTGGCAAGTGTTTGGAATGATTTTTAATTGAATAAATCGTCACTGTAACCGACTTTCATATTGAGGTTTCGATTGAGTGTGTTTATTCTTTAAATATATATGTATGTATGTGTGTTGTTTTTTTTTTTTTTTATGGGTGATAATGGAATGGTAACCCCGTCCGCGCTATTGGTATACACTGGCGGGGCACCAGTGAAGGATGATAGGTGAGGATGAAGCAGGTCAGTTAGCCCATCGTGACAAATTCAACAAGAATTGTTCACGATGATTTCCAGAGGGAACCACGTGGAGGTCGACTTAATAGGGCATATTGCTAGCAATGGGGCTGTCAAACTCCATTGCTAACAATCCCTTTGCCCCTGTGTGTTGATATTGAAATTGTTTATTTCAACAAAAATCTAATTTCACCATCATTGTTGATCTTTAATAATTAAAATACGTATATTTCGTATGTAATTAGTGAGTGTTGAAATGGCTGAATATTAATTAACGGAAGTTCTCCTTTAATTAATATTATCTAATAAAATTTTGCAAGGTTTTTATTTTAATTTTTTTCTTTTTAGGGCCTCCAGAATTCAATTTACACATGATTAATTTTTTTTTTTCAATTGTCTTCAAACAAAATGAAGTTTTTATTTTGGCTGTATTTTTTTTTATGTAAAAAAAAGAATTCCGAATCGGTTAACAACTGACATAGTAATCAGGTAATAACCTGATTACTATGTCAGTTGTTAACCGATTCGGAATTCTTTTTTTTTTATCTAAAAAGATATACTTTAAATGGGGTAGTTAGTTAATGAAAAAAAATAATAATAAGACGCAATAAAAAGTTTAAATTAGAAATTATACTTTATTTCAATTGTCATTGGATGTGATTAAGTAAAACTTTCTTTTTTATATACAACTTAGAATGTCAAACAAGCTGACGGCCCACCTGATGGAAAGTGGTAACCGTCGCCTATAGACATGAGCAGTACCATGGACATAACAAAGTATACTGTTTCACCCATGATACCCCCCATGCGTTGCCATTCCTGAGGACTCAGGTGTTATTCCTCTGTACCCTGTTAATTCACTGCCATATTCCACCCTTTAAACCGAAACGCAAACATGCAAATATACTCGTAACTGCGTCACGGTAGAAATAATTCAATTGATGCATAATTAATTTTTTTTTTTTAAACTGAACTACTCAATTGATTTTGATCAAATTTCTATGAGACCAATCTGTAAGTAAGTCGTGTCAATTAAAAAAAAAAATTAAAATCTGTTTAAGACTGACTGAGGTAACAAACATAAAAAAAGGAAAAAAAAAAACAGGACCTGTTTCTGAATCTCCTTCTTTTTAAAATCAGTGAAAAATGAGAATTTCTTAGTCTTTTAGTATTAAGCTTTGTTTTTTTTTTTTGCCATCTCCCGTATTGTTCTCATAGCAAAGTCATTTAAACTGCTTTCAGTGGCGGAATAAGTTCTCATCATCATCATCATGTCAGCCGTTAACTGTCCACTGCTGGACATAGGCCTACCCCATAAGAAAGGGTTTTGCTGGTAGTTGTTTTGCAATTGTAGTTAGGCTTTGGAGATGTTTAAAGAGAGATTTTAAGCTTCTTTAATCATCTCTTACGACATCCACGGAAAAGGAAGGGGTAGCCTATTCTATGCCGGGACCACACAGAAATTAGTTCTATTTATTTGAAATTTAATATTTTCCCTGATACTTTCCCTTGATATCAAAAAATTTTAAAGAAAAAAATAAAAGAAGAAAAAGGACTTATGGTTTGAACAAAGTAAAAAAATGAGTTTTCTGTACTGACATGACTGCTTTTTTTTAATCGACTTAAAATATATCTCTCTGGAAATAATATTTAATGATACAGATCGAAAATTCTTTTAAAAAAAACATTAATAAGTTATTAAATAAGTCAAAAAATGTATTTTCCGTACTAACATGACTGCTTTTTTTATCGACTTAAAGTATATCTCTCTAGCAATAATATTTAATTATACATGTCGAAAATTCTCTTAAAAACATGCTAATTTTCCTTTGTATCCTGTATTCATCATCGCCATATCACCAGTGATCTGTCCACCTGTCCTGTCTATATCCTGTATTGTGTATAAATTATTCTATGCATACCTAGACGCTCTAAAATTCCGTGCCGTTATCTGTCTGCTTATAGCAGTGGTCTGTACCGCCTGGGCAGGCTGGGCGCGGCTAGTACTATGTCGAGAACCGGTCGTATTAACACGCGGCGTACACACAAAAAACATTTCTTACCTGTGTGAACTGGCTTGTACGACAGTTTCTTACTATCCAAGTGTGAGTCCTGTACAAGGTTTATGGTTTCTGTGACACTGATAATGGTTGACGAAGCCGTAAATGGGGGAAAGGGATATTTAGTAATGGGATTAACAGCTCCATTGCTAATGGCTGTCTTTTTTTAATGGAAGATGAATGGTAATCCCGCCTGCGCTGTGGTTTACACTGGCGGGGCACCAGTTAGGGATGATAGGTGAGCATGAAAGCAGCTCAATTGACCTATCATGAATAATTAAAAATAATATATACAATAACCATGATGGTTTCCAGGGGAACCGCGTGGAGGGCGACCTGATGTGGTATTGCTAGAAATGCGGATGCTACCTTCTCACGTACTTCTTCGGATACTATTGTGATACCTATTATTAACAGTCCCCTCTCCCTCCCCCCTTAATATCAGGATTAACGGTTCTATCAAGTTAACATATGTATATGCGATTATAGAATTCATCCTTCTTAATTCCTGGTCAATTCGTCACAGGTCGACCTCCATGCGGTTCCCACTTAAAACCGTCGTAATTAATTTTTGATGAATTCATCACGATAGGCCAACTGACCTGCTTTATCTTCACCTATCATCCCTCACTGGTGCCCCGCCACTATATACCGACGGCGCGGACGAGATACCATTCCATTCACATTCATTAAAAAAAAAAACCCTTATGATGAACCGACTGATCTGACTTCATTCTCATTTATCATCTCCCACTGGTCCCCCCTGTCATATATTGACAGCACAGGCGAGCTTACTATTCTATTATCCCATAAAAAATATATATAAATAAAACCGTATGGAACGCCTGCAACAGCTAGGTAATTCGGTCCATTGGTCTGCCATTGATCGATTTTTCATTAACACTGAAGTCCAACGAGGCCAGTTCGATGCCCGAAATATATCGGTCTCCGTGCGACCGTATGGCCTACAATAAAAATACCATACAACGGCTCGGTAGGCTAATATTGATGTTCGACTCTCGAACTCTCGAACTCTCGAGTGGGGTTGAACGCCGCGTCGATACGTTCGAAATTCAAATCCCGAATGTTTTTTTTTTTAATAGGTGATAATGCAATAGTAACCCCGCCTGTGCTAACGGTATACGCTGGCGGGATACCCGTGATAGGGTATAGATGATAGATGACGATGAAAGCAGGTCAGTTAGCCCATCGTGAAGAATTACACGAGAAGTAACCACGGTGGTTTCCAGGGCGAACCGCGTGGAGGTCGACCTGATACCCAGTTTAGCAGTATTTCCGAACCGATACGACAACATAACCTTCAAGAAAAGAGTATATTCCTTTTTAAAGGCCGGCAGCACACCTGCAATGCCGCTGGTGTTGTGGGTGATCATGGGCGGCGGTAGTCACTTACCATCAGGTGAGCCGCATGCTCGTTTGCCCCCTGTGTTGTAAAAAAAAAAAAAACAGTTACCATGGGGTATACCAGACCCCAATTACTAACAATCCCTTTCCCCCTACATAATCGACTAACACCATGCACATGTCATTCAAAATCTGTTATTTAAAAAATCATATTGGATAAAAAGCTTTTAACACCGACCGATATGGACGATATCGAAATAAATTATGAACTGTTTTCCCATCGTCAATGTCCAGAGAAACCCAATATATATGTAGATATCGGATCGGTATCCGTATTGCCCATGCCTACTGCAGAAGTTATTTTTACCACTGTCAAACGAAGGGTGTCCAACTGCAGATTGAGGAATATTGAACATTTTCAATAATTCAGCTCTCGGCGGAGTCTAGACAGCGGTGACCGTTCGTATTTATGGAAGGCCACCAATTTACAGACTTAAATAGCTATCAGATACGGGTTAAAATTACTTGACCCCATTTGATTCTCAGTTAGAACTCTCTAGAAGTTTATTTTGACTATTATTATTATTGAAAGACCAACTATTTTCAGACAGAAAAACCTGTGACACTGCGACCTTTTCATGATCTTTCGTGCTCGTTTTTTTAAAGGAAGATTTTTTAAGATGTTTTTTATCCCTCAGGATACAGAGTGTGTTTTCCCAATGAGATATATCGTTTATGTATGTGTGGGCTACAGCGACACATTCAGTGCTGCGGCATTTCTTCCTCACTGTGACAAAATCTGCGAATAATTTTTGGGCCTAAGCCTAGTTGGGCCATGTGCTTGTTTAATTTGCAGTGTCTAGTGAGAGCCCTTGTTAATATACACATTTTTACTCAAAAGAATTAATTTCTGAGAGTGATTTACTGAAAATCCCTTAATCAGAGTTTATTTAACTACCATTATTTTCATCTTTTTTTTTATGCAACTTAGAATGGCCAACAAGCTGACGGCCCACCTGATGGGAAGTGGTAACCGTCGTCTATAGACATGAGCTGTACCATGGACATAACAGGGTATACTGTTTCGCCCATGATACTCCCCATGCGTTGCCATTCCTGAGGATTTAGTTGTTATTCCTCTGTACCCAGTAAATTCACGCCATATCCCACCCTTCAAACCGAAACACAGCCATGCAAACACAGCTGCTTCACGGTTGAAACACGAATGGGATAGAGGTACCCAAGCAATCGACTTTTGTCTTAAGTACTGCTAGCGACATATCACCGTGTTGTATTATGTTATAAAAAGTCCCAGAAATATAATTGAAAAAAAAAAATGGAGACATCAATAGATATAGGCGTGATGAATGTGTATATATTTATTTAAAAAAGTTCACAATTCCATTACAAAATGCTTGTAAAACACGCACGTTTTACATAAATCATTACTTAGTTACAAGTCGAGTGAAATAAAATTTAAAAATTTGTATTTTATTTCTTTTAACATTAGTTACTTATAAATAATCTTATGAATACATAAAATGTTACAAAAACAAAGGTCAAATGTCCTCGCAGAAATACCTCTACTCTTTGTCTTTACAGAAGATCGTAAATCAAATAACATTTGGTTACGTTATTTGGCGGTAACGCTTCGATATCAGGTTCAGGGACGACTTCAAGCACGTAAACACACCGTGGTAATCGATTTACTAATTAACTGAACTAATTAAAATATATAAGTTTGGATATTAATAGAAATAACGAAACAGAATATTCATATATTTTTCCCTCTCGTATTGTGATAATCAATCAAAATTGTTAGGTTATTTTTCCCCACTCGTGACATTATGATTGAAGCTTGGACTCTGCTGTTGGATATTTATTTACTCGGTGGCGAAATGGCGGTGCGACGTTGCCGCGCTGCGCGCTGAACGAGAACGTGCCACGTTGCCGCTCCGCCATGTTCCACAAGTAAATATTCGAATTTCGAACTTGTTTGGCATTGCGAATTGGTCAGGTTAGCGTAAATGGACGCTCGGTATTCTTTAGATATAAATATAAGTTTATAACAACATTGTGCGCCGTGTGTAGGCTGGTTTGGTATTCTGTAACGGTTTCAGCCAATTAAAGAACACGAAACTGGTTTAGTTCGCCGTTTCGTACTGGGATACCTATTGATAAATAAATTGCCGGTGGCCGGCGGTGGTCCGCGCGAAATGCACTGGCCGGAATAATTAAGTAATATTTTATAATCATAAAGCGTTATGAGAATTTTTGTATCTTACATAATTAATCGTAGTCGTGCACTTGTAGTTTTTCTTGAATATGCAATGGTAATGCCAGTTGTATAGCGTTTAATGGTATACGCACACATTAGTGGAAGTTGAAGCAAAAGAAATTCCGTAATTTTATGGTTGGAATCAACTCAGTTGGCCTATCATGGTATTATTGGCGAATGCCAAAGGAATGTAATTAGATTAGTCTAATGGGAATATTAGAAGTCATATGACGATACTATAAAATTAATATGGTGACTATAAACTGTAGAAAGATTATTGTCAATCGACTTTAAAAAGAATGGAGTTCTCAAGTCGGTTGTATTTTTTTTTTGTTTATTACCTCATAACGCTGTTAGTTTGTAAACCGATTTGGAATTTTTTTTTATCTAAAAGTATATATTTACCGATTGGTCTCATAGATATTTTATCAAAATCGGTTCAGTAGATAATTTTTTAAATTAGTTATATTAATTAGTTTTGTCACAATTGAAGTCGACTTTTTTTGTGAAACGCGATCTTAATTATACCGTCGACTTTTGTGACTAAATGTAATCGTTTACCTGCTGAGAGCTAGCCAATGGGTATAGAATGGCAAAACAGACATACTGACGGCCTGCCTGGTGAAAAAGGTAACGTACACAGTAGGTAAATTGGTATTAAGCATTATTTAATCGTTGCTTGTCCACGATTCTACATTATGGTATCTGACCAAACGGAAATCAGGAGGCACGGCTTAATAATTATAAAAAAAATAAAAATATAAAACGAAATCTACTATTTCGATTACTAAATAAATCTAAACAGTGGGGGGGGGGAAGGGATTGTTAATAATGGAGACTGAGAATCCCATTGCTAGCAATATACCCAACCCAACCAGGTCGATCTCCTCGCGGTTCCCCCTGGAAACTTTAATGGTTAATTCCTGATGAATTCATCATGATGGGCTAACTGGCCTGTTTTCATTCTCATCTATCACCCTTCACTGGTGCTCCGCCAGCGTATCCCATTAGCGCAGGCGGGGTTACCATACCATTTTCACCCATCAAAAAAAAATCTAAACAGTGGACTTGAGAACAAAGTATTTTATTAGTAGAACATGTTGCAGTGCAGTTGCCAAGTCATTATAATTATTATAGAAGTAAAGATGTCTAATATTGATTCGGTTATTATAAACGCTGATAGGTCATTTGATTAGATTAACAATTTATAACAAAGTTGTAGAATAGACACTTCTAGTATAGTCACTGATTAAAACAACTGATTCGGTTTTACATGAGATCTCACAACTGTCTGTAGTGGAACAACTGCGTCGAGAGACTTGGCATATTTTTACATTTTATGTTTTTGATGAGTTGTCTTATCAGAGGGAGACTTTGTACAAAAGTCGTTTGCTTGGGGTACCTCTGTCCCATTCGTGTTTCAACCGTGAAGCAGTTGTGTTTTCATGGCTGTGTTTCGGTTTGAAGGGTGGGATATGGCGTGAATTTACTGGGTACAGATGAATAACACTTGAGTCCTTAGGAATGGCAACGCATGGGGGTATTATGGGCGAAACAGTATACTCTGTTATGTCCATGGTACTGCTTATGTCTATAGGCGACGGTTACCACTTTCCATCAGGTGGGCCGTCAGCTTGTTTGCCATTCTAAGTTGTATAAAAAAAAATATTATAATAGATAATTAGAAAGACGAAAGAGAGGAGTTTGTCAACTGGATAGATTCTATTTTCGTAGGGAAAGTGCAGGTTCGAATCCAATTTAATCGTACTGCCATTAATTTAAATTTTGGATATAGATGGAGAAATGATGGATTAAGTATTAGGAGTATTTTTGTTTACACATACCTAGATATCTAAATAAATGCTACATAATAGATAGACATCAGCTGAATCACCGGCGCTGACACAATAAAGATATTCTAAAAACGCCGCTTCATTTCTGAGCGTTTTATCTTTTACGTATGTTATCTATTATTAATTTACTAGATAAATTAAGCAAATACCTAGTGTGTATATTTTATTTTCCTAGATAGCTAGATTTTTAAGATTTTTTTAAACGGATGATAATGGAATGGTAACCCCGCCTGCGCTAACGGTATACGCTGGAGGGGCACCAGTGAGCGATGATAGGTGAGAATGAAAAGACAGGTCAGTTAGCCCATCGTGATGAATACACTTGGAACTCGGCACGATGGTTTCCAGGGGGACCACGTGGAGGTCAACCTGGTTGGGTATATTGCTAGCAATATTGCTAGCTATTAACAATCCCCCAGATTTTCGAGTTGGCAACGCGAAACTGGTACGGAATCTCGCTTCGAGCCGGCTTGTCCTGTCCGCATTGATCGGTCGCCGCCGCGACGTTGCCGCTCCGCGCGCTCTCCTGGCCGCACGTTGCCGTTCCGCGGCGGCCTATTATTATTTATTATGTTATGGCCGCCCGCGGCCCCCCGCGCGCGCCACTGCACGCTTGCGTCACCCGCGTGCAATGCCCGACAATGTTTTTACACTATTGTTTTCCGAGATTCGCGCTAATTATAATAATTCAGACGGTAAAGGATGTAAGTTTACTTCACGCCCACTGTTATTGTGCGAAAAGATTGTTAGATTGTTTTTTTTTTTTTATCGCGGGTTGATCTCTAGATGCTTGCTAGTAATATACTCTATCAGATCGACCTCCAAGCGGTTCTCCCTGGAAACTATAGTGGTTAATTGTTGTGAATTTCATCACGATGGACTGACTGCTCTCATCCTCACTTACCATCCCTCACTGGTGCCCCTCCAGTGTATATCGATAGCGCAGGCGGGGTTACCATTCCATTACCAACTATTAGAAAAAAAATCTAGACGCTATGTCCACATAGAATTGTTACTTTAATTAATAAGAAATGCAGATTTTAATGGGTACATAGATAAACAAATAAACAATTTATTGGCATTTAATTGAATATAACATGCTTGACAGGTTAACAAACGAGACAAACCTAGCTGTGTGGTCCCAGCGTAGAATTCCTTTCCAGTGGGTGATGTAAGAGGCGACTAAGGGAGGGTGAGGGATGGGCAGCAGCGTCCCTCTTAAAACATCACCAATGCCAAACGTGGCAACTACTGGCAAAACTCCCCAAGGGAGAGGCCTATGTTTAACAGCTCTATTGTTGTAACGTTGACTTCCACACAGTCTCCCCTGAAAACCATTATGATTGATAATCGTCCCAATGGGCCAACTGACCTGCTTTCATCCTCACTACTCATCACTCACTGGTGCCTCTCCAGTGTATACCAATAAGCGGGGTTATCATTCCATTATCATACATTCAAAAAATGTCTCTGCCTATCCCATTCGTGATTGTAGTCGTTAGTATATTCATTTAAAAAATATTATCAAAATTGTACTACCAATAGATTTAGACTGATTTTATTTTATTCTTGAACTCTGTGGTTTAAGAAACACCACAGTCTAAATATAAACAGTGCGCCAAACGTGGCGAAACAAATTCCGCGCGTAATAAAAATGGATGTTCATTGACTGATTGTAAATGCCAATATGGTTGTATTGTAACTAATTATGTGTACTTTATCGATGAATCACGAAGTACTTTATTATAATATACGTGTAATTCTTTCATAATGTATTTTATAGAGATATATACTTATTTCAGACATATTCTTTTAAGCGGTTACCGGATATTTTTGGTATTTATAAATATTTTATAGAACTTCACGGAGAACGTACTCAAGTCTGCACTGACTTCGATGATTATTTCCATCGAAAGGTTTCGCTTTAATTTGACACTTGATTTCTTTTATCTTCTCTTTTCACAATCATAGTCCTTTTCAACTTTGAATTTAGCAAAACGACCTAAATTCCAAAGTATGATTAGACATTTTAGATACCACCTGCAATGCCGCTGGTGTTGTGGGTGATCATGGGCGGCGGTAGTCACTTACCCATCAGGTGAGCCGCATACTCGTTTGTCCCCTGTGTTGTAAAAAAAAAACCACACACTTTATGACTACATAAAGTTGTAAAATATATACATATCATATCGTTGAGTTATACACAGTTTAGAACGGTAAACGACGTCACAAATAAAATTAATTCCCAACTAAATATTATATTCAATGTCATTTTAAACAATGTATAATTATTTATACATATATGCTATTTATAAATATAAATTTAATATTCATGTACAGACTATGAGACTACGTCAAAAGATATGTTTGTTATTCAATAAAACGTCACACCGAATTACGTGTGCGTACGTGATCCGAATTGTTTATATAAGATACATAGGTGCAGATAAAACAAGTCGCTACTGCCACAAAATATACGTTTTTATTTTATTTTGAATTTTTGGAATTTAGACTTTTAGTTTGGAGTTGACAGTCTGTGACGCGTTTGTCTTTAGGTCAAAGATATTGATACATAGATGAGCATAAGTCTCTACTGCCGCAAAATATTAGCTTTTATTTTATTTCGAAATTGGAATTTAGACTTTAGTTTGGAGTTGATAGTCTGTGACGCGTTTGTCTTTAGGTAACATATTGATACATAGATGAGCATAAGTCTCTACTGCCGCAAAATATTAGCTTTTATTTTATTTCGAAATTGGAATTTAGACTTTAGTTTGGAGTTGATAGTCTGTGACGCGTTTGGCTTTAGGTAACATATTGATACATACGAGATTCTGTCCGGAAAGTTCGTATAAAAGTGTTCTGGAATGCGAGAAAGAGGACATTTTTTTTTCCCCTTCCTTATGTCCCTAACAATGCTTCAGTTCTGGTCTGACCGCCGTGCGGTTTGGAACTGGATTGTCACGCCATCTGTGAAGTAATACCTCTTAACGAAACCCCGTCGGCATGGAGCCCGCTTCCGTTGAAGAGCAGCGCGTCGTAATCAAGTTTCTCTCGAAACTCGGCAAGAATGGCCGTGAAATTTTTGCCGATCTCAGAACAGTTTATGGGGATGATGCTGTGAAGGAACCAACCGTCCACAAGTGGCTAAAAAGATTCAGAGAGGGCCGAGAAAGCGTTCAAGATGACCCACGTTCAGGACGTCCTTCCACTTCACATTCCGACGAATTCGTCCCTCCAGGCCAGACAGTTGATGGAAAATTCTACGTCGATGTGCTCAGACGAACCTCAGAAGCTCGTGTGGCACGAGTTCGTCCAGAATTGGCGCGAGAGGGGCGTTGGATTCTTCACCACGACAATGCCCCTGCCCACACCTCTCTTGTTGTCCGTGAGTTTTTGAGTAAAAATTCCATTACGGTGACCGAACACCCCCTATTCGCCGGATTTGGCCCCGTGTGACTTCTTCTTGTTCCCAAAAACCAAATTGGTACTTCGGGGGCGGCATTTGGGGGACATAAATGAGATAAAAAAAGCTACGACGGGGCAGCTGAGAAACCTACAACCAGAGGACTTTCAAGGAGCCTTCTCACAGTGGAAACGGCGTTGGCACAAGTGCATTATGTCACAGGGGGAGTACTTTGAAGGGGATAAAATTGATTTACCTGAATAATTGTAAAATAAAATTTTTAAAAACTTTTATACGTACTTTCCGGACAAACCTCGTAGATGAGCATAAGTCTCTACTGCCGCAAAATATTAGCTTTTATTTTATTTCGAATTTGGAATTTAGACTTAGTTTGGAGTTGATAGTCTGTGACACGTTTGTCTTTAGGTAACATATTGATACATAGATGATCATAAGTCTCTACTGCCACAAAATATACGTTTTGATTTTATTTTGAATTTGGAATTTAGACTTTTAGTTTGGAGTTGATAGTCTGTGACGCGTTTGGCTTTAGGTAACATATTGATACATAGATGAGCATAAGTCTCTACTGCCACAGAGTATTGACATTTTTTTTCTTTTAAATTTAGACTTTAGAATTTAGAATTCATAGTCTGTGACGCGTTTGTGTTTGGGTCCAAGATATACTTATTATTGTTAATAATGTTAGGTACATACCTGTCAGATTGACTTTTATATGGTCTCCCTGAAAACCATAGTGAATTTTTGAACGAATGAGAATGGAATGGTAACCTTACCTGTGCTATCGGTATATGCTGGGGAGGCATCAGTAACAGAGACAAAGATAAAAACAGGTCAGTTAGCCCATCGTGACGAATGAACCTACAGGAATGAACCACTATGGTTTCCAGAGAGAACCACGTGGCAGTCGACCTGCTATTGCTAGCAATAGAGCTGTTCAACTCCATTACTAACACTTCCAAAATCATCGTGATTAATTCCTGTCAAATTCGTCATTATGGGCTTATTGATCTGCTTTCATCTTCCAATAGCGCAGGCGAGGTTAGGATTCCAAACTTTTTCATACGGGGGGGGGGGAGGTATTGTTAGTAATGAGGTCTAATAGCTCCATTCCTAGAAATATACCATCTCAGGTCGACCTCCACGCGGTTCTCCCTGGAAACCATCTTAATTCTTGTCGAAGTCATGGCGGACCAACTCATCTGCATTCATTCTCACCTATCATCTTCCACTGGTGCCTCGCCAGCGTATACCGATAGCGCGGGCGGGGTTATTATTCCATTTTCACCCATTAAAAAAAACTTATCCATACAAAAAAGTTGTATCGGTCGGTATGGTGGCGTGGTATCGCGCAGTAACAGTATCCTGTACAACGATACCGCAGTCGTTTCCTTTTAACGAGCGCTCCAAGCCAGCCTTTTGTTTCAGACATTTTCGTAATCTCTAAAGAGTAAAAGAATCTCGTTTGTTTTGTAGGCTTTAGCTTCTGGTCTATATTTATTTATTTATTCTTTATTACACAACTAGCGGCCCGTCCCGGCTTCGCACGGGTGGACATTTTTAAACTTTGACAAAAAAAAATGCAATTAAAATCGTCAAAAAATGTTCAATATCGGTTACGTCCGCTGCGTAGGGAGGCGACCGGCGACCGCGCGAATGAATCTATCAACTTTTAAAACGTAAAAAATGGTTATTGTGACATAACGATAATAGTTGGACATATAGTATCGTGAAGTTTTTTGTAATTATTGATTTTTTTTTCTTCAATATTGTAGAACATACTTTTGTTCTATCACCAATAGTTTCCACAGCGCACGCGACCAAAGATATTTTATAGCGTTTTTTTTTTACACCTCGGGTTACGTTATTAAAGTTTTAGTAAGGATTCCTAATCTTTTCTAGCAATAAATATAGCCTATGTTACTCAGGGTGAATGTAGCTTTGTAATGGTGAAAGAATTTTTGAAAACGGTAGTTTTTGAGTTAATTCGTTACAAACATACATACACACCAGAGGGAGACTTTGTACAAAAGTCGATTGCTTGGGTACCTCTGTCCCATTCGTGTTTCAACCGTGAAGCAGTTGTGTTTGCATAACTGTGTTTCGGTTTGAAGGATGGGATATGGCGTGAATTTACTGGGTACAGAGGAATAACACCTGAGTCCTCAGGAATGGCAACGCATGAGGGGTATCATGGGCGAAACATTATACTCTATTATGTTCATGGTACTGCTCATGTCTATAGGCTACGGTTACCACTTTCCATCAGGTGGGCCGCCAGCTTGTTTGCCATTCTAAGTAGTATAAAAAAAAAAAAAAAAAAAAAAAAAAACACAAAAATACAAATCTTTCCTCTTTGTAATATTAGTGTAGATAATACATAAGAAATACGCATATAACACATAAACACTATTTCTTATTTTATAATATAATTAGTAGATAACATTTCAACTTCAATTACGGACCCTGTTGGGCACAGTGAGTACGAGAGAAGATGACACTTTTTTTCACTTTAAAAATAGTCTAAGAATCTTTTTTTTTTATACAACTTAGAATGACAAACAAGCTGACGGTCCACCTGATGGAAAGTGGTAACCGTCGCCTATAGACATGAGCAGTACCGTGGACATAACAGAGTATATAATCTGTTACAATATTGGGTGAAAATGGTATGGTAACCCCGCCTGCGCTAACGGGATACGCTGCCGGTGCACCAGTGAAGGGTGATAGATGAGAATGAAAACAGGCCAGTTAGCCCATCATGATGAATTCATCAGGAATTAACCATGATAGTTTCCAGGGGGAAGCGCGAGGAGGTCGACCTGGTTGGGTATATTGCTAGCAATGGGATTCTCAGTCTCCATTACTAAAAATCCCTTTCCCCCTAGTATATATGGTTATACTACATACATACATACATATCTGTCACGCCTGTCTCCCATTAGGGTAGGCAGAAACAATGGAACGCCAAATGCTTCGATTCAAACAAACCTCTTTCGCTACTACTATATATGATATATATATATATATATATATATATATATATATATATATATATATATATATATATATATATATATATATATATATATATATATATATATATATATATATATAACATATACCATACATGTTTTTCATTTACATTTTCTTTACATGCATTTAACTTGCTTTAGTATGTAAATCTTTCCATTCAAAATTTATTATCTGTTTTTTTATACCACTGAAGTGGTAAACAAGCATACGGCCCACCTTATGGTAAGCGGTTACCGTAGCCTATGAACGCCTGCAATATCAGGGGTATTATGCGCGCGATGGTGACCCTGAGGAAATCTCTTTATTCCCCTTTTTGTAGAACCACATGCTGAAGTCTCTTGGAAAAACCTCGCCAGGGAGCTCATTCCATAACCTATCCGTGGGAGACTGTGTTTTTAACCACTTCATTACCAGCCTACTTCAATCCACTTTTGGATATAGTTCTCCCTCAGTGTCTTCCAACCCAACCAATGCGATATTCTTATTATGTATTATATTTATTTTATATATGTAGTAACACCTCATAACTAGATCAGTTGTAAACCGATTTGGGTTATTCTTTTTTTTTTCATCTGTAAGGATATACTAACAGATTGGTCTCATAGAAATTTTATAAAAATCTATTCATTAGTTTTATTTTAGTAGAGCCACGGTAGTTACTGTACAGTGGTACCCTGCACTTTGGTTGTTTTGTTAAGAGAGGGACTGGCTGAAAACCAGCGCTGTGCAGCTGTTCACATTGCGCTGGGACACTCACAGCGTCAGCTGAGCCGGTTCTTTTTGCCGAGTATGGACACTTTTTGTATATGTTATTTATATTTTATATTGTAATTGTATGGCAATAAATGTTTCTATTCTAGTTGTTTGAAAGCTAGTTACCGATGGGATGCTCTATGTAAATTTATCAAAATAACTCTCTATCACAGATACAGTCGAAATGTGAACCCTAAGCTTTTTTAATTCCATTAGAGTAGCTGTCAACGGGCAGTTGGCTACTGTCGTAATGATTTCCCAAACTTTAATAACTTACAGTTGCATCAGTCACATAAAATGGTATTTTATAGTGGCAGGTGAGATCGCTATGGTGTATTTAAATTCTTAACACATTAATACATATATAGCTATATTTTTATACCGTGATCTCATGGAGTGACCGGTACATGTCGATTGGCTGGGACAAATAAATGGCCTAGGGTTTGCCAGTAGTTGCTACACTTGGCATGCGAGTTGGCAACCACAGTTTAGTTTTTTTTTATACAACTTAGAATGGCAAAAAAGCTGACGGCCCACCTGATGGAAAGTGGTAACCCTCGCCTATAGACATGAGCAGTACTATGGACATAACAGAGTATACTGTTTCGCCCATGATACCCCCCATGCGTTGCCATTCCTGAGGACTCAGGTGTTATTTCTCTGTACCCAGTAAATTTACGCCATATCCCACTCACCCTTCAAACCGAAACACAGTCATGCAAACACAACTGCTTCACGGTTGAAACACGAATGGGACAGAGGTGTCCAAGCAATCGACTTATGTACAGTCTCCCTCTGGTAAGCTTTTGGTGATGTTTTAAGTGGGACGCTGCTACCTATCCCTCGACCATGAGCTCATTTAGTCGCCTCTTACACGCTCCTGTGAAAAGAAGGGGTGGCTTATGCCGGAAACTACGCGGCTATCCCATATAAAGTCTAAATCATTTAATATTATATATTCCATATGTAATTTTATATTATTTATTGTGTATAGGTATACATTATTAGTTGTTATTTTCTCTACCCATCCCAATAATGTAGCACCGCGTCCGTGATTCACCGTTCATCCCTAAGGATGACTCTTAGAGAATGCTACTGGCATTTTGTACCATATTTTCTTCTGGTCATTAAAGTTATTTAAATAAACAATACTTGAATACTAAATCAGTGGCGATTTGTTCAGCTTTTAAGGCGTTAAAGGTAACAAACATACACACACAAATATTACTGTTTTCTGTAGCTTTTCCTGCATGAGCCAGTGTATAATATGACGTATGTTTAAAGCTGGAATATACATAATCTTTCTATGTATATATACAAAATATCATTCAATACGTTCTGTAGTTTTTGCATGAAAGACTAACAAACAATCATGCATACATATATACTTACAAACTTTTTTATTTATTACGGTAACAGGACAACACGTCTTGAAGCGTACGGCAATCAAGTTCGTATGTTTCCATCGATTGTTGGAAACTCCAATGTCGCCCTTTATCCTGCCCAAATATTGGTTCAGCTTTGGCCAACTTCAATCGGTACCTCTATCTCTCTCCTTGTACAGAACGCCGAGAGAGATGGCGAGAGTCGGCCGCCTTGACAAATAAGTGTTAAATTTCGTATTCACATCGTGCGTGTGTGAGTGTTGCAAACCTAAAATCATGTTTCTATTCAAGGTCGGCCAAAGAAAGATGTTTTTCTACCAATTTGACATTTGTCTATGGTTTTTAGATGTTATCGTATTGTATATTTTACGGGATTCATGGGTTCAGTAGTGATATAAAATTATATTATAAAAATTATAAAAGCAATTATAAAAGTATTTTTAAATCGATTTTCGATTTTTTTTTAATACGATAAAAATGGAATTTAACCCCACTTGTGCTGTCGGCATTGTCGACTAAATTCACTATGTAGTCCGAAACGACCTATTAAACGAAACATTGGGCAACTCACACCGTAATTCAAAATACACGTGGTGCGAATCGCCCCAATACCAAATTTATGAAGTTCATGTTGTTTGTGTCTAGTGACGTTAACCTTCCATCAGTCGGGCCGACAACCTTGTTTGCCATTTCGGTCGAAAACTTTCGAAAATTTTCCAATATTAGTTTGTATTAGACGACTTACTGTCTGTTTTTCCATGAATCACTTCATTTCGTACGCGCTCAAATTGCAACTGTAATTTTTTAAATAAATATACTCGTAAAAGACATTTTAACTTCGATTACGAATCATTTGCTGACTAGCTACCAATAAGGAGTGGTAGATAGTGAGTTTTTTTATGGGTGATAATGGAATGGTAACCCCGCACTGCGCTATCGTTATACGCTGGCAAGGCACCAGTGAAAGATGAAAGCAGGTCAGTTAGCCTATCGTGAAGAATTCCACAATAATTAACCACAATGGTTTTCCAATGGGAACCGCGTGGAGGTCGATTTGGTAAGATGCATTGCTAGCAATGGGGCTGTAAGACCCCATTATTAACAATTCCTTTCCCCCAGATAGTGAAGTTGGAATCAAGTCACTTGTCCCATCGTGACGAAATTTATTAGAAATTTACTAAGATGGTTTTATACGCCGCCAGCGTATACCAATAGCGCAAACTCGGTACAATTCCATTTCCAGCCCATAAAGAAAGATAGCTCAACTACATACTGTAATGAATGCCTCACCCTTAAAAATGAATCACGCATACTACTATCATACCAGGAATAGATTTTTTTATTGTTTCTCGCTATGTATCACTCTGATATGTGCCAAAGACTTTTATATGCAAATGTTTGTTTTATTATTCTTTTTATTGACGACTACATGAGTCCGTACATTCGTCCGCGTGATCTGGATAAAGATTACTACTTATTCCAAATTATATTATAATTGGTTTAGTCGTTAATGTCTCAACAAACAAACAAATTTACTTTCGAATTAATGGATCGATTGCTTCGCTTACATTCTGTTCGGAATATTATTTAAAACGATATGATTTTTGATGTTGTAGTGTAATATAGGTTCTAGTTTAAATGTCTTCTAGGATTCCTAAAAGGACGTAGCTAATGGCGAAGAATATTTTATAATTTTGGGTGTTATTCTAGAATTTAAGTTGACCTTCATAAATAAAATTCTAACATTCATTGTTAAAGCAATCCGTGTGGAATAAAGTGTGTATATAACCAGAATTTTTAAAATAATTTCTTTTCCCGCCATAACTAACGTAAATGTATTTCATTAACTTACAATACAAGAGAAATTGTAATGGTTAGGTAAATATGATCATACTAAGTACAAGTTTCACATTTTAGCGTCACTTTTCTCAGCTTTTACGTTCAGCTATTGAAAAGTAGAGCCCATCCGGAGTTGTCGAAGTAATTACAAGGCCTGGCTTTTGTTAGGAACAAACTCCTTCATAGCTGTTTCATCAACAACATACTAATTTGCATCTATCGTTGAAGATTTTTTTGTAAATCTAAGTTTTAATGTGTTCGACCACTGACTCACTGTAGCCTCTTAAATTAAACATTCTTACTTATTACTTGTTTTAATTCTGTTGTTTGTTTATAGATAAGATCTATAAACAATCTACAGAATTAAAGTGTTTTTTATTATCCCATCGTCACTATTATATTATGAACAAAGTGTAAAACGAGGTTATCAAAGTAAGTATCTATGTCTACTATGAATGCAAAATATAAGAACTCAAAGCCGACAACCTGCCCCATACATACGTTTTGGTACTCTATTCGCGAACCGCCCCGCATGCATAACTAGGCAGGCACCTACATACACAACTACAGACGTATATCTAAATATATGTTCTGTAGTCTGTAGTCGGAAGGGTCAGCTCCCCTTCCCGCAGTCGCGCGCTCCCCCGCGCTCTATCGATTGCGCGCCGTTGCCACATCACTACTTTCCCGCGCCGTTGCCAGCCCGCTGCTATTTAGATATATTTATTATAACAAGAGTGATTGTACTTTATTACTTGTTGCTGTTTCTGCGACATCGAGCACTTGATAAAAGATACCTACCGTTTCTCATTCACGCTGCAATGGAAAATTGGGAACGTTAATTGACATCAGCGAATTATAAACAAGCCGAATACAAACTCTTCATCCAATTTTTGAGAACTCTAATTGTTGTGTGGGTGAATGAATGAAATACTTTCTTTATAGTTATGACGTTCGTGAAATAGCTAATCGAAAGTTGAACAGATGTAGATAAATTAAAAACGAAATCGTACTGGCTGACGATAGATGTTATTACCGATAGATTATGTGAAAACCATGTCACCACAATCGATGGTAGAGAGAGAAATTTAATGACTCGCTTGTTCTAGTTCAATTCAATGTGATTAAATACAATACACTCTGATTTTAGGACATTTTACATTACTATGTGCGACTCGGCCCATGATGGGGATCATAGATAGGCATAGAGATAGACGTAGTTACCTCAGTTTACATGTAAAGTATGTAATGTATTTAAATGACTTTACGAAAGTCATTTATTTATTCACAGTAAATCCCTTCTCGTAGCTGGATAGCTATTTCGAAAATACCATATGTAATGCATCTATTAAATCTATATCTAACTATAAATAGTTATAGGATTTTTTTTTAAATGAGGACGAATTAGATTCGCATTTTTTTAGTGATACTAT
The DNA here is from genome assembly GCF_026898425.1 of Galleria mellonella. Classification (NCBI taxonomy): domain Eukaryota; kingdom Metazoa; phylum Arthropoda; class Insecta; order Lepidoptera; family Pyralidae; genus Galleria; species Galleria mellonella. Next base: position 47,431 of record NW_026442136.1, on the reverse strand, counting down.
AAAATCCGAATAATTCTAACAAAAAAGAGCAGTTGGGCGTTTCGCTCCCCTGGTCTGAAATGCCCCATTAAAAAAACTATTGTACAATTTATAACATGGTCCGAATCACCCCACGTTGTTAGATAACGTAGGGTAATTCAGATTGCGTTGGAATGGTAAAAAAGCTATTAGGCTTTTTGTAGACTATTGACTAGCCTATCGGAATAGTTTAGGTAGACTGGCCCAGCCATAAACGATTACAATGATCTAATTACGTAAATGAGGTTAAGTGCGGAATTAGTCAAACCATATACATAGTAGTATATAAATCTAAATGTTGAACTGATTGCTGTTAGATAACCCCACTAGGTGGAAAATAAGATGTAATCATCTCGTGTGTTGATATTAACTCCTCATATGATATTTACCCTTAATATCTAAAGTGTTACGTCGTAAATTGTCTGTAGTTTACTGCTCGTGTGTAATAGAGACTGCAGTAGCTTTTCGAAACACCACTACGTGATCGAAAATGCATTCAATAATAGTGTATATTTGCTACCATCTTGTTGGGTATTGAAATAACACATAAATATATAGTCTTTATTGTAACAAAGTTGGAATGAATTGTATAGCTAGCTAGACTACTATCTACCTAAATGGTTTGTTCTCTAATCATTGAAGTCTCCTGTCGTTGGGTCGAGTTGAAACTTCCTAATATTATTTGACCTAATATTTTTAATCAAACCTAAAATTTCGCTACGGAATTCTAATTTCTGGTCTACATCGAACCTCCTAACCACTGGTAAGAGGGATTCGAAAAATGACCTATCCTCATCTTCTATTTGGTAAGTGGAGGCCGATGCGTCTATGTACGGGGTGTCGACGTACTCTATGTCTTGTTTTTTGTTTTTACTAGATCGTTTTCGTTTGAGATTCTCTATGGTCGAGGGCGGGCCATCCTCGCCATCACTGGGCCATATATTGGAATCAGTCAGCAAATTGAGCCTCCGTTTTAATGAGATCTTTTTGAATCCGTGAGAGTCGTCAGCATCGCTCTGCCACGACTCGTTATTGTCCAGATCCTCATCACTGCAATCACTGGGTTTGTAGATATCGTTTAAGAAGGACAATTGCGCTGCATACAAGTAACCTCTCTTTCCGTCTTTCTTTTTCACGTGTCTGACGAACGAATCTCGTATATTACGCCATTTGCCGTGTAATTTTCTATCTGAAACAGATTTTTTGTATCAACCATTCAATGAATGTTAGATTTATATTGAAGATCGATCTATAGGTGCTATTTGCGCAGTTCCTGTAAAGAGTTTAGATATAATTAATTTTAAAACCGCTAGTTTACGTTGCGATAAAAATAGGTAACGTTTTTCTAATAAAATATTCTCGTTCACCTAGAGCGTAAACATTGAAATTAACAGTTTTAAAAAGTTAAAACTGTTACAAAAGTATTTTTATGTATTTATCTAGAATGGTCATACGGTGAAGTTTAATACAATTTAAATCCGTTCAGTATGAATTAATTATTATAACACAGTTGAGTAACAAACATGCAGATGTCTTTCCAAATATTTGAAATTATTTATAAAATTAGTAGGTAAATATTTTTGTTTATGTTTGGAATAGTTCAGGCTATTCAGACCTGTAAACACTGCGACTTTTTAGAAATAGTTGTATTATTTGGCCGTTTGCTCTTCATCTTAGTCCTTGATTGGTCATTACGTTTGTTCACTTTGCTGTATCCAGTGAAGATCCTTGCCATTACACAGATATTGTTTTCATTAAATATAATTCTATAATTTTGTGAAAAGTTTTTTTTTATCTAGTTTGTATGCCACTAAATCTCATTTTGCCAATTTTGAATTAGTCTGTTTTTTTTTTTATTAAAAATACGATGCCACAAAACTGTTTTCATTTGTAATTGTCTCACATTTTGGTTCATATACTCACAAACATCAATTTTGTCGATTTCGGGCATATCGTCAAAGTCGGTTATAAAAACACGCGCTATTTCAGCCCAAGCGCGCTGCTTCTTGTTCTTGAATCTGTAATCTTCGTTGTGCAAATCCCATATTTCTGGATATTTCTTCACTTCACTTATAAACATTTCTACGTCCAAGGAATAAGAAGACATTTAGCACGACAGGATGTAGCAGAAGTAGGACGGGTATCGTGCGGCGTGATGGCGTATGGTCCGCGGGTATGTGATACGGGCGATCGCGCCGGAGTGACGCTGCGTTGCCGGCGCGAGTCCGCAGCGATTCCGCCGCGCGCCTCTGCCGGCTGCCACTAGTGTGCGGTGTTGCAACGTCGCATATCTCGTAAACGGCAACGTCTCCTTTATTGATTGTTTTGATTATAATTCAGAATGTGTTGCAAGTTTGCAAATACATGTCATGTCGTACTTGTGTCATAGGCGTACTTACTGCTATTTTGCTACTGTTGTTTACGGCGCTTCAAAGAGTTGTCTCGAACGGTCTTGCGTCCCAACTTGGTCTTCAACTTTGTTGTTGTTGTTAATGTAACTACTTTCGGTTAACTACAAAGATGCAACTTAGTCTTGTCACTAAATGTAACTTCTGACATAAATAGAGAATAGAACCTGCGCCCATGTACGGTCGTATAATACGAGAACTGCTTGGAATTTAACTAGGCCAAGTCTTTATGAACGGTGTAGGCAGACAGAGAAAACTAATTGTCTTGGGTATGATTTATAATGTGCGAAAAGTTCTGTATAAAAAAAATTTAAGGACGATTTACAAAAATGTGGTCCGAAAAACCTCATTGAAAAAAAAAACTAATTGGGCGACTCACAGTATGGTCATCTCATACGTGGTGTGACACGCCCATTTATCCATAAATTTATAATGTGTCTAAAATTTTAAATTATCAAGTTAAAAAATGAGAAGATAGTGTTATTTCTGATTCTGAAAAGAAGTTTGAAGTTTACTTCTTAAATAAAAAAAAAAACATATCTCGTCTCAGTACGTAGTGCTTATTACTTTTGTCAAGATTTAAGTTAATTATTTTAAAACAAACTTACATACTTATATACTTAATTTTACTTTCTTTTGTTACAGGTATAAGAGTTAACGTTAAAGGAATATTGGGTAAGGCTAAGTTAGAATAAGTTATTTGTACCGTTAAGAACTATAAAATATGTAACTAAATACTTAAATAAGTTCAATTAGTCAGCGTACATAAATTTAAATTATTTCCCTAAAAACTTTAGAATCCTAATGCGTGAAGTTTTTTCGTGCGTACAGGACGAGTATACTGCCAAGTAATTTGGTTAGAGAATTTTGGCGCGCATTCCACGTGTCTTGTTTGTAGACGTTCCAGTCGCTGCGTTCGGGTGAATAGAAGACTTTCTTGAGCCAACTCTCATGTGAAATCTTTTGCAAATTCGCCCTTATTTAGCTTCGTAAATGACACAGTGCGTTGTTGTAGATATTGTGCTAGTTTTAGTATTAATAATTAAAATCACCATACTAATAATACTACCATTTGTGTGTGCCAACGGATGTCAAATATTTTATGTCGCTACAAACGCCTCTGATGTCTCCCATAGCACGAAACAAGTGACACACTTTTAAATGTTCCAGACATAATGTAAAAACATAACGTTCTGTGTTGGAATCACATATAAACACTCTATTAATGAGCTAACACCACTTTTATACCTTTAATATACTTACTTATAGCATTTTGTCATTAGTTTTATCAATAATCTAAATCCAGGTTAACTATATTATAATTTTAAGCTGATGAAAGTGACCACGCAATACGCCATAATATTTTAAGCTCACTTTGATTAGCTGTTATAAATAATAATTGCATTGTTTCATTTTATCGATATAATAAACAAATTTCAAATTAACATTAACAATTGAACCATTAATTTACTCAAATTTTGAATTGCGACAAACAAAACATTTACCTCTCAATAACACAAAACAGTGTATCTTTGCAAGATACCACAGAAAATTGGGTAAAAAATACCATGTGACTATGAATACTTTTCAATTTGAATTGCACATATATTTTTAAACTGACCTCGTATATGAGTGTTTCTCTGTAAACTGGGCAAAAAATATTATATAAAAAAATACAAGTTATTACATATTTCGTCCATAACTTAAAAACATAAAAGCGTAATCTACCTCTACTTAATGTACAATATCCATTAAAATAAAGTTAACTATATAAAAAAACTTTTTTATAGTCCTCAAAAAACAATCCCCTGACGTGTAACCAATACAAAATGGTCGCAACAGGTGAAATTAATTATGACAATAATTAAAGGAATAAATACATTTTTTTTTTTTACTTAACCCATTTTATTTTATTTCTAATCAGACCTGTTTATTTTTTACAAATATTATTTTATATTGCTAAAAACTTAAAGATTGTTCCCGCATTTTCTGAACAGTTCCCCTACCTATATTTTAAATTATGTGACATGTAGTCTAAAAATTAAACAATTGCATTGGTGCATGTAACAAAACGCAAACGATGTAAAATTTGCGTTGTTGCCTCTATTAATGTCCTGACGCCGTTTTTTTTTTATGCTGCGCGAGCATCCCTCCGTAAAATTCACGTTGAAACCTGACAGTCGACAGTCCTCTGGTAAGGATTATTTTTATTTCTTTATATTTATTATATTGATAGCTTTGCAATTTTATACTGTTATAATAAATTATCCTTGTATACAGTAAAGCAACGTAACTCAATTACATTTTGTATTATCTTTCAATTAAATCAAATTAAACAGTCCCCTGGCAACAGCTCCCTGACTCTTAACAGGACAGGAGATTGTTTAAACAACCAGAGGACTGTCTTTACATTATGTTTGTTATTGTTATAAGTGTATTGTATATAGGTGTATTTTAAATATGGCATCGATGAAGAAATATTCTTAAAAATTTTAATATAAAAAAGAGAAGTCGACAAACATATAAACGAACATATTAAAGATAGAAAAGGAACTAAGAAACTTGTTAAGAATATGACTTCATGAGAGCACTGGGGAGCAAAGAAAAGGTGGTGAGAGAACTGCACCAAGCATTGTAATAATAATTTTTCAGTAAATGCTTAATATTTTCGAAAATAATGGAAATATTTTGGATTCGTCTGTCGTTTATTATTAAATGGGTGGAAATATATTCTTTGAATAAAATTATATTAATATATAAGTAAAAAAAAAAATACCTAGACAGCTTTCTTAGGGCGAGTTGCGCAGTTTACAGAGAAATGCCCATATACCTTCTTACATCGCGATACTTATCAGAAAAAATCATAAACCTTTACAACGTAAATTATATTCCACTGTTCCATATTCAAATGTGTTCTTTTTTTAAAACTTAATCACCATTTTCAGTCAGTACTATCATGCCTTTCCTTTTTCCCGTTCTTATTTCCAGAGACTCCCGGTTGTGTATTGTTATAGTGGCTGGACACTGCTTCTTGCATCACATTAGCTATCTGCACTCTCACCCACATCTTAATATTTACCGGTAGTTGCTTCATTTCTGGAAGGAACGAGAGGAGAAATAGTCTATCACTATCACTGTCTCCCTCTTCCGCTATTTCTACGGGGAACGTTGGCATTTCTAATTCTTCTGGTTCAGCGATGCCATCGGAACTGGGTTTTCTGTGTCGTTTCTTGCGTGGCTTTTTGGTTTTAACCGCCTGGGGTATGGGGGTTTCCTCCTCTCCGTCATCGTCATCCACCACGTTGTCATCGCTGAAACAAATTATATCTTTATAGGTTTTTGGGAATTATTTCAACATAACTATAAATATTAACGTTCACTGCTAGTTAAGAGTTCCTCACTATAAGAAGAGAATGTTTTTTCCTTTACCAATTTTTCACCACTACACACAGTTAGTACTTATACAACTATTGTAATAGCTATTTAATGTTTACTGTTTGTATATTCACCATCACCATGTCAGGCGTTAACTGTCCACCATAGAACATAGGCACCCCCTATAATGGGGGGTTTTGCAGGCGGGTTGGCATCCGTAGTTAGACATTGGTGCGTTCTAGGAGAGACTCAACCGTTTTTTTATTTTGATGGGTGAAAATGAAATGGTAAACCCGCCTGCGCTAACGGGATACGCTGGCAGAGCACCAGTGAAGGGTGATAGATGAGAATGAAAACAGGCCAGTTAGCCCATCATGATGAATTCATCAGGAATTAACCATGATAGTTTCCAGGGGGAACAGCGAGGAGGTCGACTTGGTTGGGTATATTGCTAGCAATGGAATTCTCGGTCTCCATTATTAACAATCCCTTTCCCCCCAACTCAACCAACGTTGTTTTGCTCCCTATAGCCATTCACCGAGTCCATTTTTTTTTTGCTATTAGAATAAAAATAATCCTATATCTCAAGTTGGGGCAAATAACATATATTTACGAAAATTCATTTAAAGTTAAGCGGTTTCGTTGATTAGCGCAAACGAACATTGTGATACGAGATTTTTATATATTATGATTAATACATAATTGTATGTCTGGCCTACGCATTGTAAAAACAGAGCTAATTACTATGTGTAGGTGTAACCTAGGCGAGCAATTACGGGTGTAATTAGTCGTTTCACAACACCTGCGATTCGGACCATGCTGTAAATTAAATCATCCAAGTACTATTTTTGAATGGGGGCTTTTGACCCACGGTGTGAATAGCCCCATTAAAAAAATGTATACCTAATCCGCACTGTGGTGTGAAACTCCCAAGTATTAACTACGTAATTGGCGATCTTCGTAGCGCAGTGGTGGACGAATCGCTCTGCGTTGAGGTTCCGTGTTCGATTCATGTCGGGTCGAGCCAGTTTAAGAAAGGAACTTTTATGAATTGGCTCAGTTCTGTGTGTTCAAGGTTATCCAGTATTAAATACCTGGTTCCTCATAACACAGAGTATCCTAACCTGAGCATCAGGCCATTGATGTTTTTGTTGGCACTTAAAAAAAGTTACAAATCTAGATTAGGGAAACCGTTCATTTGATGGAGTGTTAACATCAATTATACTAAAGATGGACGCTAGTGGATCGAGATTGCCTTTCGCCTTTGGAACTCAATGCAGCCAGTATGTTTAACCATGGATAGTAAACAACTAACATACTAATGGCGAAGAATATGTGTGTGTGTATATATACATGTATATATGTATATATACACACATATATGATTGTCACATGCACTACTTATTTACATTATAGTTTAAAACACCTCATTACTTTGTTATTCAAATGATGAAACTATTAATAAAAATGTATGTATGTATGTCTAACTATTAGACTATAAAAATATTCGTGGTCGATTTGACACAGTGGTCCGAAAGACCCCTTAAAACAAGAGCGCTTGGGCGACTCATGCCATGGGTCAAATCGTATAATATTTTTCGCTTTTGACAATAACAAAATATCAGTGTATATCCCTCTTTAGCCTTTAGCAAAGCAATAAACTGAGCTGTGACCACTTTGTGTTACTGTGGTACACGCACGAAATGAAAAATTATGTTACTTCTTTTGTTTTTCTTTTTTTTTATATGTATTCTTTTATCACTTTTTTTGTATATAAAAATATTTGTCTTTTAATATTTGTATGCTGAAAGTGATGTAAATAAATTATATCTATTTATCTAACTAGAAACGCTCTTCACAATGTTTCTTACTCTTCACTGATACTTCCAGTGAATCCTCCGAGGAAGCTCATCTTCTTGAAGTATCTATACACCCTTCTGTTGACCCTGACGCCGGTTTTGCGCGCCCTCAGCTCTCTGTTGTACGCGTCCCTCAACGAGCGCCATTTTCTTTGCAGTTGCAGAACTGAAATATGAACAAATTAGTGCATTTTGTTGCATTAAAATGTAATTTAATTGTTCTTTAATTATACGCTTACCACTAAAAAAGATTAAAAGATGATGAAATTAAAATTATATGATGATGAATTCCAGTAATAAAATATAATTCGTTATTACTTATTTAGAACTAGAAATACATATATATTACTTATTTATATCTTTATTCTATTCAAATAATTTATAACTACTTTCCATGGTTCACTTTTTTTTTTATAATAATTTAAAAAGTACGTGATTACATTATAAACCACGTCTATGGTACTATCCATGTTAGTAATACACTTATTTAAGCTGATGGCTCCCAACCAAATCCTAATATATTTTTTTTATCCAAAGAGGAAGGCAAAGGACTCTGCCCATACAGCTCATGTCTATCGTAATGATTCTTAGAATAAAAAAAAGTCTATGGTACTGTCGATAATCAAAATTCAAAATCTATGATATAACAATACTTAGTTATAACAAAAATTACTGAAACAGTTCTCACTAACTAAATGATTCTAGAAAACATTTGATCGATAGAAAATTAATGGATTCATTTTCAACTCGAAAAATTTTGCTCAATACTATACTTTTATTATTTAAAAAAAAAATTAATAAAAATGCCATATTACAACATACAAAATATGGAGAAAGGTATATTCCCAGACGAAATTGTATTACTATATGCCATTGTCGTGCTGTTTATCAAACCACAGTACAAATAACTATTAACGATACGACTATAATAAAATTCGCTAGACTATACTGTTGCCGACTGAACGCACCTTTGTCGTAGGCCGTCGCTTTATTGAACGTGTCCCAGTCGTGGTACAGAGCTGCGCCCACCTCCTTCCACAGGGCCAATTTCTCCTCCCTGTCGGCCGGCGTATCAGTCTTGTATAGGCCGGGCCGTTTTTTAATCTCCTCAATCAAAGCGGGTGGATGGAAAAACGTCATTGCGACTGCGACGAAAAAAACGCACCGTCCGTAAAGCGCGGCGCGACGCGACTGCCGCAGTGAGTCGCGTGTCGCGTGTCGCGTGTGTGCGCACGCAGCCGGCCTGCCCGATTGGTCGCCGTCCGCGGCGACTAGCCGCCCCCTGCGACTGACGTGTCGGAGCGTCGTTGCGTTGGGTTTTCATGAATGGAAATTGTTTATCTTATCGTTTGCTCATGTTGTATTCTGTGGATTTAAAGGCGTGAATTTACAGGGTACAGAGGAATAACACCTGAGTCCTCAGGAATGGCAACGCATGGGAGGTATCATGGGCGAAACAGTATACTCTGTTATGTCCATGGTACTGCTCATGTCTATAGGCGACGGCTACCACTTTCCATCAGGTGGGCCGTCAGCTTGTTTGCCATTCTAAGTTGTATAAAAAAAAGTTTTCTATTTATGGACTGTTCATGTCTATTCGCCACGCGCGACAGTTTTTTTCAATGGTTGATAATGGAATGGTAACCCCGCCTGCGCTAACGGTATACGCTGGCGGGGCGCTAGTGAGGATGAAAAAGCAGGTCAGTTAGCTCACCTGGAATTCAGCACGATGGTTTCCGGGGAGGACCACGTGGAGGTCGACCTGATAGGGTATATTGCTAGCAATGGGACTGGTAGTACGCATTACTAACAGTCCCTTTCCCCCCTTACGCGCGACAGTTACCACTTCCCACCAGGCGGACCGTCCAATTATTTGGTCGTAAAAAAAAATATATATAAAGTTTAAACTACAATACAATAATGGCCGTGTTATTTTTTATTATAACGGTCAAAAATTCAATTCGCTAATGGTTGCCAGATATTACTAGAAAAAATGTTATGAGCTGGATTGCTCTTGATTTTTTTTTATCAATTTAAATTTTATTTCAATATGATTTGAGTGAGAACAGATTTTGCAAATGTTTCTTTGTTTAATAGATGACAACGGAATGGTAACCAAGCCCGCGCTAACGGGATATGCCGACGGGGCACCAGTGAGGGATAGGTGATGATGGAATGGATGATGGAAATGGTTAATTCTTGTGAAATTCGTCACGATGGGCTAACTGACCTGCTTTTATCCTCACCTGTCATCCTTCACTGGTGCGCCGCCGGTGTATACCGATAGCGCATGCGGGGTCACTATTTCATTTTCACTCATAAAAACAAATACAAAGAGTCATAGGTACGTATAGACACAAACTGTGAATTTCCCTCGTCCTTTTTTAAAGCGGCCGATAAATATTGCTTTAATCACGAGATATGACGGCGATTATCCATTTAGTAAAGAAACAACGCGTGTAAGAAAGTACAGAGAAAACGTGTATACTTAGTTAGTGATAATTATTTTATTACTTACACCCAACGTCATTAAAATTGTACACTTCTAAGAACTAAAGTTGCACTATCGAATGCTCACTAAACTTGCTTCAAAAGCTGGCAAGATTTAGGGGCCGGTAATATAATATACAGCAATATATATTTATTTATAATTTTTTTTATTTTACACTTTATTGCACCATGTAAAAAGTTCATCCTCATGTCCTACAACCTCAATGGTCGCGTACTGCGCGGTTTCAGAGATGTTTCCTCCCACGAACACTCAGGTTGTGGAATGAGCTCCCTGCCGATGTTTTCCCAAGAGACTACAGCATGGGGTTCTTCAAAAGGGGGGTAAAGAGGTTTCCTCAGGGTCGGCAACGCACGCGTAATACCTCTGGTATTGCAGGTGTTCATAGGCTACGGTAACCACTTACCATCTGGTGGGCCGTATGCTTGTTTGCCACCACAGTGGTATAAAAAAAAAATAACAAATACAGTAAATGTTAATGAGAAGCGATACAAAAGGCGGCCTTATCGCTAAGCAATCTCTTCCATACAACCTTTGGGTAGAGGACATTGAGAAGAGACAAAGGGTAAGTGACGAACTATTATATAGTGCGCCGCTATTATATATTATATTATCTATTTATTTATCTATATCGTCATAGTCGTAGAATACTAACATATCTATATGTGTAATATTTGTCAGATCCGTCAGTATTCTACGACTATGACGATATATTGGTCCAACAACGAATATTGGATAAGATATTTTACGTATTCATAAACAGATATCCGACCGATATGGACGATGTCGAAATGAGTTTTTTCCTTTTTTTCTTCAGTCAATATCTAGTGAAACCCAATATATAGATTTCGAATCGCCACCCATATTCCCATGCCTAGCCAGGATGTTTTACTGTCTAATTAGAAATTAAAAAATATTATTAGTTTAATAGTTTAGAGTTTTAGTTATTAGTATAATAGGTAGGGGGGAGAAGGAATTGTTAATAACAGGGATTAGTAGCCTCATTGCTAGCAATATACCCTGTCAGGTCGACCTCCTCGTGGTTCTCCCTGGAAACCATCGTGATTGATTTATTGTTAGATTCGTCACGGTGGGCTCACTGACCTGCTTCATTCTCACCTATCATCCCTCACTCGTGCCCCGCCAATGTATACCGATAGCGCATGTGGGGTAACCATTCCATTATCATTTGTTAAAAAAAATAGGTTAAGTCTTTGAAATCATAGACTTAGTATAATGTATAATACTTATGTACTAACAGACTGGCAATAAAATCACAAAAACGAGACAAGAAAATGTGTTTACACTTGTGTGCGTGAAATGTAAATGAGAGCGTGATACAGTGTTGCACCATGCACATTCAGTTGTTAGATGATTTATCAATATTGTTAAATAAATACAAACACAAAATATACAGTTTTATTTAATTTAAATATTATTAAATTAGTTATTTTAAAAGTTAACAATAATTTATTTATTTATTTAACTTATATATTTATACACACGTAATTGTATGTAGTATGTACATTGTACATATTAGGCGTGAATTTACTGGGTACAGAGGAATAATACATGAGTCCTCAAGAATGGCAAAACATGGGGGGTATCATGGGCGAAACAGTATACTCTGTTATGTCCATGCTACTGATCAGATCTATAGGCGACGGTTACCACTTTCCATCAGGTGAGCCGTCAGATTGTTTGCCATTCTAAGTTGTATAAAAAAAACTGTAAATTATTCCATTTTTTTATTATTAAATATTACACATATAATAGTGTGTTATTAACCAATTAAAAAAAAATATGATCGTCAATTCGGTTGTATTTTCTTTATGTATGTTTGTTACCTCATAACTTTGGCAGTGTAAAACCTATTTGGAAATTTCTTTACCAACCAGTTATTTTTATCTAAAAACTAATAAATCGATTTTAGTAAAATTTCTATGTTACCATTATATCTTTCAGATAGAAAAAGAATTTTCCAATTCATTTTATAAAAAAATATTATACATACAAAAAAAAAGACAGACAAATTGATAACCTCCTTTTTGAAATCGGTTGAAGCAAACCTATCTCCCAAGTTAGCAAACAATATTTCATTCAAATCGGTCGAGTGGTTGCGGAGATTACTGCGAACGGATATCGTGACCGTGACCCGGGATTTTGCTAAGCCTTACACGTGCCGCCCGTTTCTCTTTGACAACACTTTCCAACCGGCAAATAATATTATCACAGCGTTATTTATATATTTATACTTGAATGCACAGTATTATTGTATAGTTGATGGACCTAATACCGTTGTTATCTATCTATATATGTGTGTATGTGTCTGAGCGTGCGTGCGTGCGTGCATACGTGCGTGCGTGCATGCGTATGTGTGCGTGCGTTCATGCGTATGTGTGCGTGCGTGCATGCGTATGTGTGCGTGCGTTCATGCGTATGTGTGCGTGCGTGCATGCGTATGTGTGCGTGCGTGCATGCGTATGTGTGCGTGCGTGCATGCGTATGTGTGCGTGCGTGTGTGTGTGTGCGTGTGCGTGCGTGTGTGCGTGCGTGCGTGTGTGTGTGCGTGCGTGTGTGCGGGCGTTCGTGCGAGTGCGTGCGAGTGTGCGTGTGTGCGTGTGTGTGTGTCGAGTGTCTATGTGTGTGTGTGTGTGCGCGCGTGTGTGTCTGTGTGTGTGTGTGTGTGTGTGTGTGTGTGTGTGTGTGTGTGTGTGTGTGTGTGTGTGTGTGTGTGTGTGTGTGTGTGTGTGTGTGTGTGTGTGTGTGTGTGCGCGCGCGTGCGTGCGTGCGTGTGTGTGTGTGTGTGTGTGTATGTGTGTGTGTACTAATATTATTATAAAGAGGGAAGATTTGGTACATATACATGACAGTAAAGGTATAAAATGTCCATTTATGTTTCTATTGTATCTTATTTTTGCAACAATAAATTTTAATATATGGCAATTAGTCGTCTAGTCTCAACAATCGAATCGAATTTAAACATGGATAACTGCAAAAAAAATTACGCACTATTCGACTAAGCTTACGATTTTCCGAGTCGCAGTACCATTTGTTCATCGATTTGCCGCTAATCAATATCCCAGCGTTTGACGTGAGCGTATTGGCGTATTTAACATTATTCTCCGGGCAGGGCCTGGCCCCTTTAAAAAGACATATATCAGCATGTTTTTGTGAAGCTCCGCTCGCAGCCTGGGGCCACGGCCTACTCGCCCCCCCCCCCCCCCACCCCACCTCCCTCTACCCTCTAAATATGCTTATGCGTGAGTAATTGAGCATTGAATTATCATCATTATGATATCAGCCTTTATCTCTCCACTGCTGAACATAGACTTATGGCGGAGCCATAGGCTGCCATAAGGAAAGGCATACCTACATAGCATTGTAATAAAAATATAAACAAGATAATTTATAAATACCTAAATATATTTATGTTTTCTTTACAAAAATCTAAAGTTTTGTTCTCCTCAAATAGATATGAATACTAATATTTATATTACTCGGGAATCGAACCTGCAAACAATAGAAGGTGAGATGCTATGTGCTAAACCACTACACTATCAAGTTCTTCAGTAAGGTCACCGTGTAAATATATATTGTATAATACATATTTAAAACATTTCCATGCCACGAGGGGCAAAATATAGATTTATCTAAAAATATATATGCACTTAATAAACCTATATAATTAATCTTTCTATGTTTTTGCAAAATAAATTTTCAATTTTCAAATATTATTTTTAGTTTTATTATCTCTTTTAATTTAAAAGTTTCCTCTTGTCGGTTGCGATCAATTCATGCATTTTCTTCCAGCCAGCTCTATTTCAGGCCATATCTTTGACCTCCTTATACGACATGACAGCTAGTGTTTCCTTTATCTGTCCCATGTAGTTATTCCTCGGTCATTCCCTACCTCTTTAGCTCTCTATTTTCCCTTCTACTATATGCTCTTTAAAAAATCGTCATGTCATATATGGTGGCGCAGCATTTTGCCTCTTCTATTCTCTATTGTTTTTGTTATTTTCTCATGCCCCCTTTTCAGGACTTCCTTATTCGTTACTCTAATTGTTTTTCCTATTCGTTTTTCTGTCCAGCCTTTCCATTTTCCTCCATTCCACATTTCGAATGCTATGCTCCAAATGTAAGTTTTTATAAATTTCTTAAGGATTATTTTTAATATATATATATTTATACAATTTAGAATAGCAAACAAGCTGACGGCCCACCTGATGGAAAGTGGTAATCATCGCCTATAGACATGAGCAGTACCATGGACATAACAGAGTATACTGCTTCGCCCATGCGTTGCCATTCCTAAGGACTCAGGTGTTATTCCTCTGTACCCAGTAAATTCACGCCATATCGCAACCCTTCAAACCGAAACACAGCCATGCAAACACAGCTGCTTCACGGTTGAAACACGAATGGGACAGAGGTATCCAAGCAATCGACTTTTGTAAAAAGTCTCCCTATACATATATGTATATATACAGTTTTATTATATTAGCTGTAAATTTTAAATCACGCACACATCGTTTGCTGGACAATACTATTCTACTAATTGTCTACTCGCTGGAGACAGTGCAAAGTCCATGTTTTTTCGCGTCTACGTTATGACACATATGGAAAAAAAAAATACTTGATGGAATTAATGAAGTGGGTCGTATATAATATTGGTTTGTTTGTGAAGTCTTATTATGTCTACGAGTGGTAACTATGCAATAAAAACAGCTTCATTTATCACGACACCTTGTAACTTCATTAGTGACGCTGCAGTCGATACTGTAGCGCCATTTTTCTGAATTTATCTATCTATCTATATTTCTATATAATTTTTTGTATAATTCTCGTGTCACAGTGTTAGTTGCTATACATCTCCGAAACGGCATAACCGATTTTAGGTCTGAGAATAGGTTGGTATTTATTTTTTATACCCGTTAGTGGTAGAGGATGGACCATCCCAAAAATTTGTTCCTTAGAAATAATTGATATGGCAAACCGTTTGCGGGGTCAGCTTTTATACCACTGAAGTGGTAATCAAGCATACGGCCCACCTGATAGTAAGGTTATCGTGGCCTATGAACGCCTGCAATACCAGGGGTTTCGCGCATTGCCGATCCTGAGAAAGCAAAGATATGACACAAAAATACAGATGAACGATTTTTTTAATAGATGATGATGAAATGGTAGTTATTGATGACGCTGGTAAAACGTGCAGGAGAGAAGGCATTGTTAATAACAGAGACTAATGGCCCCATTAGTACGTAGTTATTTGTCAGGTCGACCTCCACTCGGTTCCCCCTAAAAACTATTTCGATTAGTTCTTACTAGTTCGTCACGCTGTTTCATCATCACCTGTCCTCCTTCACTGACGCTCTAGTAGTGTATACCGATATCACAGGCTGGGCTACCATTCTTGTATCATTGATTAAAAACTCTAGAAAGATTGGCAAATCAATAAATGTCCTCGGCACACAATTATTTCTATTGACAACATTTTGTGAATCTAACTTCTATCGTCTTGACAGGATCTGCTGACGATGTGCTTAACACCTGAAATGACGCAAAACCGCCAAGAATGGCGTAAAATTATCAAGAGTGTTGACCACAATTAGGAAACTAGCCGGGATTGATTGATTGATGAAGAATTATTTCGGGAATTTACTATAAACTTTTGTAATATAAATTTTTACAAGACACAGGTAAATATGTCGTGGGGGGTTACGCATTTAGCTCACTTGTTATATTTTTGTAGCGCGCCGCGTGGATGCGACGTTGCCGCACCTACACTGCCCCCATACCGGCTGCGGCGTTGCCAGACCGCCGCCATGCGCCATGCCCGTAGTCCGTACCGAATAAAATATTTTACATTTTTCGTTTGATGCACTTTTCGTGTTGCATTTTAGGCGTAAACTTTTTATTTTACACATTTCGCAAATAACTTTATACTGTATCAAATATTCATGAAAACCAATTTCGTTTTATACCGTCTGGTACGAGCTGTATTTCTTTCTTTCATTCGGGCCTCCAGTCCAATAAATAATCATTTAATTCCCTCCAAAAGGTATAATAACTTACAGCCGAAATACTAAAAATAGATTAGCATAATAAAATATATGTACATTATATCTCATCTTAAAACATATCGCGCCTAAAAATGTTATTTCTGTATATTTTTTTAATTGTAAATTATATTTCCGCGGCAGTGCACTTACATACCTATTTTGTTAATGGCCAGTCTTAAATTTACCGCCTAATATACAATTAGTTTTTTTTTTTTTTTTTATTTAAGTGTACATACAAAAAGTTTTTAATTTATTAGTGTGAATAAAAAACGAACGCAAGGTTAGCAAAACAGTAATCGCGTGTCCAGTAATTTTTTTGATGGCCGCATAAATCAGATTAGTAGTGGTACATACATATAATCTAAATTATACTATATAATCTAAGCATTATACATAATTATAAATACTTTCAAGAGAACTGGCAAAGTGTAGGTTTTTTTTATATAACTTAGAATGGCAAACAAGCTGACGGCCCACCTGATGGAAAGTGGTAACCGTCGCCTATAGACATGAGCAGTACCATGGACATAACAGAGTATATTGTTTCGCCCACGATAATATGCGTTGCCATTCCTGAGGACTCAGGTGTTATTCCTCTGTACCCAGTAAATTCACGCCATATCCCACCCTTCAAACCGAAACACAGCCATGCAAACACAACTGCTTCACGGTTGAAACACGAATGGGACAAAGGTGCCCAAGCAATCGACTTTCGTACAAAGTCTCCCTCTGGTAATTTATATATTATATATAAATTTATAATGACCGTTTTGTAGTCACGTTTACCATAGATTAAGGATAACACCTGCGGTGTTTACTCAGTTATTTGATATTGATTTAACATTAAATGTCAAATTATTCATTGATCACCGACTACGTAGAAAAAGGCAGGTACTATTTTTAATCTATGACTGAATAGCATGTTTTTTTATACAGCTATGTCGGAGAACTCTTCAAATAATTTAACATAAAGATAATATTTACATTTGGCTCTATAAGTAATGAAAAAAAAATCGATCGTGACAAAATTAATATGAGAGCAATATAGAACTAAAAAACATGTCGATTATAAAAAGAATTATCAAAATCGGTTCAATATTGACAATTGTATTTTTGAGCATACATACAATAGAAATCATTTAATAATGAATATTTTATCATCATATAAGCCGGTTAACTGTCCACTGCTGAACATAGGCCTTCCCCATAAAGGGTTTTTTTTATAGGTGATAATGAAATAGTAACACCACCCGCGCTATCGGTATACGCTGATAGGGCACCAGTGAAGGATGTTAGGTGAGGATGAAGCAGGTCAGTTAACTCATCGCGACGAATTCAACGAGAATTGTTCACGATGGTTTCCAAGGGGAACTACATGGAGGTTGACCTGATATATATTGCTAGCAATGGGGATGTCAAACTCCATTGTTAACCATCTCTCCCCCCCCCCCATAAAGGGGGTTTTACCAGTAATTGCCACGCTTGGCAGGGGAGTTGACAACCGCAGTTAGGTTTTGATGTTTTGAGAGGCACGCTTCCCTCGACTGTTAAGTTTCCTTCGTTACCACTTAGGATACTCGCGGGAAAATAAGGTAATTAATTGTGATTTTTCGTGGTGAATTAGTCACGATGGGACAACTGACTCGATTCCAACCTATAAATTAAACATGATACCTGAGCTACATCCTCACCTCTTATCCCTGACTGGTGCCCAGCCAGCGTATACCAATAGTGCAAATAGGATTACCATTCCCATATCATCCACAAAAAAGCATAATATAGCCAATTTGTATTGCTTTGAATATAGACGGAAAGGGGATAAGGGATTGTTAAAAATGCTAGTAATATACCTTTTAGCTTGATCACGCGGTTCCCCTTGAAGCCATCGTGGTTAATTCTTGTTGAATTCGTCACGATGGGCCAACTGACCTGCGGGTCTACCATGAAATGAAATTCCGAAATTTCGGACTCAATTTCGTGTTTTTGTTTATACCAAAATCGGATCAATAAATGTGGTTTAACATTTCGTTCGTCATACATCCTATCATAAAGGTCCAAAGGAACAATATTTTAACATTTTTAATATTTCTAAGCGGAATGTATTATGTAATTTTAACATTAAATTTTTGTTTCGTTTGACTCCGAAATTTCGGAAAACATTTCATGGTAGACCCGCTGTTTTCATCCTCACATATCATTTGTCACTGTTGTCCCGCTAGTTTATACCGATAGCGCAGGCAGAGTTACCATTCCATTTTCATACATTAAAAAAGTACAAACGAACAGAGAACGTCCGATATTTGGAACTTAGAAATGTCAAAAATTTGCACTATTTACCAGTAGGGTTTTCCTTTATCGCGTTCCACTTGTTCTATACAATCATTTGAAACATTACAAACCATCGTTAAAAAGCTTTTACGAATTCCCAACCGTAATTTCGCGTAGAACTAGATAAAATAATCCTTTGGCTCATCTGTCGGCCATCAAATCCTCTTGGGTGGGATAGGATAGGAACGCTTACTACCTAGTATACCTACCCGTGTGTACGGTGTAGACTGTACCAAGCGGTGTGTCAACGTCGCGTTCGAGCGCGGTTGCCGCTCCGGCCGGTACCGCTATGCGACGTTGCCGCATCGACCCACTTCCAAGCGGCAACATGCCTTTTTTCACTTTGCTAAATTGTCCGGGGTTTGTTTTATAGCATAATTGCGGACGATTTTTAGATTCCGCTGGCTCGGGCGGGTCATTTATTTATTTATTCAACTTTAATACGCCTAGACAGTAAATATAACCTTGTGTAAATGGCGGACTTAACACCATATGGCGTTGTCTACCAGGAATAACAGAAAATATAATGGACGATGCCACGTGATTAGCAAATAAATGGAAAAATAAAAAAATATTTTAATTTATAAGTAACGTTCATATAATACTCATGTTATCTACATTATACATATATATTATTTTATAATAAATAGTGTCGGACGAAAAACCACTCGGATACAAGGGAAAGGGTCATCTCGCTCCAGCGAAATTACTTCCAAGTAATTTCACAGGTACTATATTGTGACGTCACTGTTTGGTTTACCTTTAATGCATTGTACAGGCCAGGTAGAATAGGAAGACAGTTTAAGATTTTGTTCAGCAAAATAACAACTAACCTCCTCATTACAAATAATCCATCCCATACAGTGAATCAGTTAACCTATCGTCATAAATTCACCGAATATTAATTATGACAGTTTCTAAGAGGGTCCACGTAGAGGTCAATCTGATAGTCTGTATTGTTGGAAATGAGGTTCCTAGGCCCCATTACTAACAATCCCTTCCGTTGTTACTTTCTCCTCCGTTTAAAACATCTGATTTAAATAAAAATATATAAATATGATGTAGTCGTAAGGACTAGATTTCTTAGTAGGATAATTTTTACCTACTTGTACAACAATTAGTCCATCACCTTAAGGTTGTCTTGTAAAGATCGCTCTCAACAATAAGGCCGCCTTACTGTACTTATACAACTGTATCGTTACATTTATTGTCTTGCTTATTTCCTATATTGTATAATGCAAATAAAGTATACCATCAGGTGGGCCGTATGCTTGTTTGCCACCTCAGCGGTATAAAGTCATTCATTCATTTTTTTTTTTTAATATAAGTGATATTTGAAAATACTAATGCTAATGTTTACATGGGATTTTCCTCATTAATTTCACATATAGATAATTACAATTTAATACAAACGTAAGGTTTGAGCGTATTTTAATTAGAGACACTATAAGATGTATATATATATATATATATATATATATATATATATATATATATATATATATATGTGTGTGTGTGTTATTTCATAATGAGGTAGAGGCATTTGTCGACTGTTATCTAACTAAATATTACTGCTTAATGTTTCATGCATGCATGCATACATGCATGCATACGCAATTAACAATTAATCAGTCTCCCAACACAGTTTTTATCAATTTTTTTTGTTAACGTGCAATTTGTTTTCTTTAATTTCTGATTATTCGCCGTCATTCTCTCACTTCATTAATTATCACTTAATTTTTTTTTCTTTTCATTTAAAATAGAAAAAAAAGTTACCTAAAATTTCAATATTATCATCATACCAGCCGTTAATTGTTCACTGCTGCAAATAGGCTTCTACATATTGGAGAATTTTGCCAGTAGTTGCCACGCTTGGCAGGCGGATTGGCAACCGCAGATTTTTTTAATAGATGATAATGGAATGGTAACCCCGCCTGCGCTTATAGGTATACGTTAGCGTGGCACCAGTGAGAGATGAAAACTGAGAACGAAGGGGCAAGTCAGTTAACCCATCGTGATGACTACACCTGGAATTCAGCACAATAGTTTCCAGGGGACCATGTGGAGGTCGACCTGACAAGATGTATTGTTAATAATAAATTGGACTGGTAGTCCGCGTTACTAACAATCCCTTCCTCCTGGCAACAGTAGTTAAGCTTTGGTGATGTTTAAAGAACGCTACTGTACGTTCATACAGTTTTATTATAAAATCATATTATTATATTGTTTGGTCGCATAATAAAAATGTTACAATACTATACAACTATGGTTTTCCTATTCCCAGACGTTAACGACATACTAAAATGTAGGAACGTTATGTTTCTCTCTGTATATAAATGCTTGCTTATATATAAGTATTGCGGACTAGTAGTATTTTTATTGTTGTACTTATTCTTTAGTTTATTTCGTTGCTGTAACGTGTATTTACTAGAGCTGAATAACATCTATTGTTATGCATTATTCGTAATAAAAAAAAAACAACAAGTATTATGTCTGTTGCGTTTTTTAACTAAAAAAAAAAAATAACTCTTACAATCACGTCGATTTCACAGTCCAGAAATTAACAGAAGACAACGGCTGTATAGACTTAGTCCTTTTGCCTTCCCTATTCTTAAGAGTAAACAGAACCGAAAAAAAAAACTTCGATTGCTCAGTAAAGAAGCTATAAAGTCTGTAAGTATTACAAGAAATTTGATATCCATAAACTGGGGTATCAACCCAGATTTAAAACAGCCAAACTCGAGACAATGCCGTATTTAAAAAATGCCAACTTGCATATTTATTTATGTATATACATACACAATATATGTACATACTTATATACAGAGGTATCGATTATGGTAAGTATAACGTGTTCAATAGCTTTATCCCATTTCAAAAATGTTCAACGCGCCTAAAGCAGTTTTCATTTTAAAATCTAAAAAAAATGTTACATTAAAATGTGACTGAAAGTAAAATCGATAAAACGCACACAATACTGTATACGGTGAATGGTATTCTTTTTTCAAATCTGCAATATTTGACATTTCAAATTCGAATTGTCAGCGATTCCGCATCGAAACTATTTCAACGTATTCTGACAGCAGTGACAGCCAACCAAGCCCGCGTCATTTGGAATAAAAAACCACTTGTGTGATATCTATGCAACCGATTCATTGAATTTGAAAATTTTATGGTTTACAGCATAAATAGATAGGTCTTTTATATATGTAAAATAGTTTTAAAAAATATATTAGTTTATTTTGTTGTGTGACACTTCTAAATGCTTGCATAGATTTTTATATCAGTTTTTTCAATATATGGGCAGTGTCAACTCTTAAATGACATGATAAATACTTATTCTGTGAAACCAACAGGTGCCATCCTTAATCTATGAACGGGCCGTATCATGAGCGCGGCCCCACACTGCCTTCGTGTGCGTGCACTTTTTGTGTTACCAGCACTCGCCTGCCAGTCCCACACACAATGCACATCCGCCCCATTGTCGGCGCATTAGATCTGCATCTTCATGCTCTCTTGCATATGCATGCAATACACCTGAATAGCGTTCATACTTGGGATCGTTTCTCTCGGTAAATGAACAATTTTATAGCGCTATAACCAAGATATAGCGATGGAAGACTTCATTCCCTAGTATTTGTACGTTCATTGTGATAGGATACATTAAATGTTAATTGTGTTGGTATTTAAAAGCAGTAATAATACATACAATTATTGTATTTGTGAAACCAGAATTGTTCCGCAGTCAATCATCCGCACAATCATTTATTAAAGAGAATTGAAGGGTGGGATGTGGCAGTGAATTTACTGGGTACGGAGGAATAACACCTGAGTCCTCAGGAATGGCAACGCATGGGGGGTGTCATGGGCGAAACAGTATACTCTGTTATGTACATGGTACTGCTCATGTCTATAGGCGACGGTTACCACTTTCCATCAGGTGGGCCGTCAGCTTGTTTGCCGTTCTAAGTTGTATAAAAAAAAACAATCATTTACCGAAGTTAGGTACTTTCTAGTTTTCATAATAAATTAAGTATCTCAATATATAAAAAAATATAAGCATTGTCTATATCTATATTTGTTATTTCTTACTATTGCTTACATATGTTGCATGCACGATGAACATTTTGTTTACAGACGAAGTTTTCCTCGTCTACGTGGGTCATTATTGATCAATATCAACGTCAAAATTATATTTGTACGAGTATCTATCGAACCTCTTTATATTGGAACAAATAAAAATATATTGGAAACATACAAAAGCAATGAAATCCAATAAAAACATTTATATTAAAATATATATTTAGTATCTACTAAGTCATGTTGTTACAGTGTTTCGAATAGGGCTCCATTTGAGTTGAATATTTTGATGGGATTTATTATTTTATATAATATTTATTTAATTCTCAAACTCCGTGGCACGAAATAATATTTACATCTACATGTATTACGTAATTGTATGGTGTTTTGACTTCCATCCATACATGTTCATTTACGTTCGTCACGGTGGGTGCCCGCCATTATTCCATTGCCTGTCACCCAGACAAATGACAGACGGCGGCCATTTTGTCCAATTACCCGCGTCTGTATATTCAAATTTCGAATTTGTGTCTTCAGTATTTTATTATGATTGTTCAAATTTAGAGTCCGTTTTTAAAACTATAAAAGAAAAAAGGGAGTGTACACAGGATTCTAGAAAATTCTTGTGTAATATCATGAATTGTATGTTAAGTATAAAATGTAACTTGACCTTCCTTTCCCGTGGGCGTCTTAAGAGGCGATTAATGAT
This sequence comes from Galleria mellonella, assembly GCF_026898425.1. Classification (NCBI taxonomy): domain Eukaryota; kingdom Metazoa; phylum Arthropoda; class Insecta; order Lepidoptera; family Pyralidae; genus Galleria; species Galleria mellonella. The sequence continues at coordinate 24,080 of NW_026442136.1, read as the reverse complement.
CGAGGGATGGACAGCAAAGTCCCCCTTAAAACACCAAAGCTGAACTGTGGTTACTAACCCGTCTGCCAAGCGTAGCAGCTACTGGCAAAACTCCCTTTACCTAGGCTTTATCTAAAGGCTATGTTAAAGCCTATATTCAGTATATCTGGACAGTTAACAGCTGGTATGGTGATGATGATGATGATGATGTAATTTAACAGAAGCGTATCTCTTGAGTGTTCATTAAAAGACAAGATACGTCTAGCAGTTCTATTGACCTACACTGGAACTTTACAGACAATAGGCAAAAGGGCCAGCCGTCAGACAATAATTGTACCTACTGATGTAGAAGTTGATTCAAAGTTGAGAACGATTACGAGCACTTATATGTAGTCATTATATTAAAGTTCCTCTTAATAATTTAATACTAGCGAGACGCCCCGACTTCGCTCGGGTGCAATGTAGAAACGATGTGGTATTAGTGTGACGTAATTAAAGTAAGAAAGGTAGATTAATATTGTTTTGTCTTAATTTGTTAAAACATGGCGAGAACTTTCATCAAAAATACAAAATTTTGTTTTATGCAACTTAGAATGGCAAACAAGCTGACGGCCCACCTGATGGAAAGTGGTAACCGTCCCTATAAACATGAGCAGTACCATGGACATAACAGAGTATACTGTTTCGTCCATGATACCCCCATGCGTTGTCATACCTGAGGACTCAGGTGTTATTCCTCTGTACCCAGTAAATTCACGCCATATCCCACCCTTCAAACCGAAACACAGCCATGCAAACACAACTGCTTCGCGGTAGAAACACGAATGGAACAGAGGTACCCAAGCAATCGACTTTTGTACAAAGTCTCCCTTTGTTTACTATTGTATGTATATTTATATAACCATAATGTACTGTAGTTCTGCATTATACTATATATCACATACATGTAAATGTTTATTTACAACAATTATAAATTTTTTTACCGTTCATAATTATATTTCTGTTTCGCCAAAGGTTGACTGCGAGAGAATGCTATACATAGCATTAAGTCAAATTATTAAGTTACATTATATATTAAAAATTATATCCCAAAAAGAAACCGACTTCAAAATTGACAAAACCAATTATTTTGATCTAAAAACTAAACTACTAAACCCAATTTGATAAAATTTCTATAAGACCAATCTATGAGTGTATCTTTTCAGAGAAAAAAAAAGAATTTTTCGAATCGGTGTACAACTGACAGAGTTATGAGGTAAGAAAAATAAAAAAATAAAACATTCGAATGGAGAACCTCCTTTTTAAAGTCGGTTGAAAAGATGTCAAAAACACAAGCTTTGTAAGTACCATATCAAACATATCTCGGTAAGAAAGCAAACAATAATTTTCATATGAAGCTGTACTAGAATCGAGGTGCCACTCTGCCTCGGCTCGGTGTGAATCCTTATAAAATACTGTTCTCGTATTTACTCGAAACGCCTACGAGATTATATTAAAAACCTCTGTTGGTGTAGGTATGTTACGTGGTTATGTCATATGTAGGTACCTAAGTTCCTAAACCACGTGTTACGTCAACAGATAATGAAAAACAAAATTATACTTATACCTAGTAGGCATATAGTCTCTTAACATATCTGTTTTCCTATCTACACTACGTTCTTTGTTATAGATATGTATGTGAACATTTACGTAGGTATGTTTCTATTTAAAATTAGATAAGCTATCTACCGACTTACTGATGCCTATGTTATTATTATATCAGTTGGTTGATATTACAAAATGCGTAGCTATTTATTGCAAGTAACATATTTTAATAACAATAATTTTCAATGTAATCTTGAACACGACTCGAATCCAGGCTGAATGTGAAGTGCTGAATCAGTGCGCGCCGTTGCCACACCGCGGGCCGCGACGTTGCCGCCTCGGCGGATACGATGGCGCCGCGTTGCCAACTCGCGCGGTCCGGGGCGCCACGCGGCGTTGCCGCTCCGCCGCCGCTAAGCCGTATAATACCATTCATTCAATTAGTGTGTGGCGACTTCTATCAAACATTTAATGAATTCAAAGAGATAAGCGGTTATGTAGATTCACAAAATCAAAACACATGCGTTGTGACGATTGTAATACAGCGGTCGGTCGCTGGGTTTCACTCGCAACGGCGCGCTAATAACAAAATACGCCAAGCGGCCGATCGATAAATATCTACCTAGGTATATACGACAAGCAAGTTCCTCCGCTCAGATGATATTTTTCGGGAGCGTTACTGTGAACGGCCTCTGATTTGGGCCCGATCGCTTCGCTAATGGTCCGGAATTTCGTTGATTGCGCGATTTCCGCAGCCCCAATCCCGTCCATCCAGTAATATCGGTGTGGAGTCCCTTTCGAGCGATGGAAGCGCTCGAACACGGTCCAGGGTTTTATTCCGAAAGAGGTAGCCTCTAAATCGATTGCGAGACCGTTTTGCTCAAACTGTCGTGATATTTTCAAGATAGATAGGTTCAACAAGAGTATTTTAGAGGACTAGCTGATCCGACAAACGTTTTGTTATCTTAGTTCAAGATAGATTGAGATAGTAACCGTTCTATTCATCCAGTTGGAGCGAACAATGCCATTTTTATGGGTGAAATTGGAATGGTAGGCCAGCCTGCACTATCGGTATAGTCTGGTAAATACAGTATTTATTTACAGGAGGAGGGGAATATTAGCAATGATGGTGTAGCAATATACTCTGTCGGGGGGAAAAAAATATGAAATAACAAACACTGGCCATCTTATTGTTTTATTGCTCCATTCCTTTTATTTTATTTTTTTATTATAATGCCTTTTACCTTCTTTAGATGTACCAGCTCTATCGTACCCTGAACTGACTTCTCACGTAAAGTTTTATCTACTTTCCCTAGTCATGGAAAAAGAGGAATTAATGGGTATTAATAATTTACAGAGATGTTCAAAAATATCTAACTTGGGTTCAGCTAACATAGAGTGAATAAGACCAATATTAAATTTATTTAAGTTAAAGTGGCACATGAGTTCTCTTTCCGTCGAGTTTATACGACACTCTAATAGAATATGTTGCACATCATCGATGGTATCACAAATTTGACAATGGGGTAACCAATTTTTGGGGGCATTTTACGATGTGGTAAAATGTTTAAATTAAATAAATAAATTCCTATGTATGATTTTTCATTTGTTTTCTGTATGCGTGTATAAAAATGTATTTATTTATTAGTAAAAAATATATAAAGCTCTAGAGTTTACCTAATAAATAAAATATAATAAAATAAATAATATATTATAAATAAATAAATATATCAAAAATCCACGAGTACAGTAACCGCTTCAACCACCTCAGAGTTTCAGAGTTAAGAATGTTCGAAGCTTTTTATGGCGTCACGCTATACATATTTATAATATTCGTTGATACACGACCAGACTATGCGTGGCGCGGCCATAAAGTCCTAATAAAGTACCCCGGTGGCAATTTATTGCGCGAATCTGAATAACCCTTGGCTTCTGGGAATATGGCGCCCTCGCTTTCTTTTGGCACGCATTTTCGTATAAGTAACGCGAAAATATGGATAAGTTTAGGAAATACTGTATTAATTCCATATTTTATTGGTGGTATATACTTATTTTACTAGAAACTTATTGTTATGACTTAGAAAAATTAAGTAAAAAGTTAAAGTGAAAAAAAAAAACAGTCCATAGAATACTTTATGTACTAATTTACGCGGGCAAAGCCGCGGGAAACGGCTAACCGGTCTCAATAAAATTTATCAAATTTATTTCCTAATAGTGTCTATTTGTTACAGGTACTAATACAATACATCTAAATGGAAGGAGTTCGAATTAGTAAGTTTTATTCTTGCTTTTATTGCGAAAATAAAAGGTAGAGATTATGCGTCAAAATATGGAAACCATTTCACAATATTTTTACCTAACACAAACTTCCTGCGCTACTAAACAAGACTATCTTTCGATGATTCAAATCGGACCTAAAACAATAACAGAAAAGGTTCTATTTTTAATAACATACAGTATACCTAATTAGGGGGGAAGGGATCGTTAGTAATGCGGGCTACCAGTCCCATTGCTAGCAATATACCCTGTCAGGTCGACCTCCACGCGGTTCCCCCTGGAAACCATCGTGCTGAGTTCTAGGTGTATTCATCACGATGGGCTGACTGATGTGCTTTTTTCATTATTCACCTATCATCCCTCACTGGTTGTGACGGTTCGCCTATAGTACAATAGGTTTAATACCATAAGTACATAGAAAAGAAACAGAGGTTCCTATGGGTGACCGCTGCGAAAGCTGAGCTATTTAATATAAACAAACTTTAAAGTCAAGGTTCACAATAGTATACAGAGAAGACGTTACCATATATGAAATATTGACACAGAAGGGAAACTCCTTTGATGTGTTTCCAGAGTGTAGTGGACGTCACAAGAAAATTAAATAAATTAAACAAAAATATATTATATTTTATATTAACCAAATTATAGTTTACCTTTTTCTCATCAGGTGTAAAAGGATGCATATAACACAGTTTAATAAGGTTTATGAGAGCCTTTAAAGTTTTATAAATTCGATAATCAATTTAATAGAAAATATCAAAATACGTTAACATATAATTAAATTGAATTTAAAGAAAAGTTCAGTTCGAATAATAGGCTAAATCCGATTATTGAAATATCTACCCTTCGGTGACATAATCTATGACGTTACTAGGTGAGGAAAAAGAGAAAAGAAAAATGGCGGGGAGTCGTGTTTTAGGGATTGCGCAATAAAATAAAAAATTAACTGGGATATAGATCTAGGAGGGACTGGATCGATGAAGGGGTTTGAGATCTTAGTGTATCACTATCGATTAAGTGTGTGAAATTAATCAATAGAAGACTGGAGAATCCGGTGAGCTTGTTCCATTTATTACTACGTAGTTAGATTTTTGACTGTGATCACAGGCAAAGTCTATACTTAATATTTTTCCCAACAACTATTAAAATACGTATTTAGTCGAGTCCATATACCTTTAGGTAATGCGTATATCGTTAAATGCAATCACATTTAAACAAAGTTTACATCAATATAATTTACGTACTTACGTTATTTTACTCATATACAAAATCCAATTATATGGTCGTTTGATAGAACTTCATCAATTTGATTCAATGTTCTAATTGTCCAGTTTTGGAAAATACTTATTGAATCAACTATTGAACTATTACAATACTAACTAGTTTCATATCTAGTTATTATAAAGTATTTATTTATTGAGGATAATAGACTAAAGTGACTATGGTCTGGTCTCATTGCTGGGGAAACAGCCATTGATGAGAGAGAGGGGTTATTGAGTGGCGACCCTGTGAATGCAAGTGCGGTGTGGGCTACCTCCATTGTTTGGAGTGACTGTTTTATGTGTATTGTGGGGCCGTTCCTTGTGTCAGTCGGTGGAAATTGCCTGTGTTCAGTCGTGGGTTGGTGATGGTTGAGACGATGATGATGATGAAATATTTGTATTTATTACACTATTACAGTGTTGGTTTAGAATATCTATTCATACTTAACGCTTCATGGTGAAGTGTTTTTATACCATTACTCGGTCGACCAGATTAATGATTCTTAGTCTATATTTGATTATCCATGACTACATGTGGGGATTTGTTTTACTCCAGATGTACAGAGAAACAGCTTAGCTGTTGCAGGTGATTTTATGTGAATGTATTACTTTTAATACATTATTGTGTTAGTAGATAAATTCATGTAACGGTGGGATGTTTATGGTAAACAAGCCTGTATTGTTTAAATAGATATTTTGTCTTGATTTATTATAAACTTTAATATTGATTTTGTTGTAGTAAGCAAGCTGATAATAACAATTCTGTGTGTATTACTGGTTTCTAATAATATTTAATTATGCTGATATTATGGGTGTGGATTTATTTCCTAATGGTAATAAATGTACTAAAGGATTCTCTGACTATAGTTACTCTTAACTAGGTATGAGATACAGTATAAAATTAGTACTAAATGACAAGTGTGAGCTATGTATTTTACTCATATTTAGGAAGAAAGTTGTCATGGCGATAAGGTTTGTATGTGTGTTGTTTGTTCATGCTATATTGACTAGACAAGTTCAGACAGGGTTAAAATTAGTGAATCTTTATTGGATTTATATTTAATATACATATTTTGAATATTTATGGGAATAGAATGGAGATATACAAGTAATAAAATATAATATTAGTATTTTATAAATTTCATTATCGAGTTAGTTGTATATGTTGGGCTGCATCCAAGGAGATATGAACCTATTATATTAATAAAGCAAACACTAACACTGATTATTCACTTCTTTAATAAATTTACATTAGAGTTTAGAAATCAAATAGATAGCATATTGGGAAAATCTTCACCACACATGTATTTGAGGAATGTTCTTGATAATTAGTACTGTATGTATATATTATTGCAAGTACAATTGCAATAAGAATGTTAAACTTCTAATCTTCTGTTTATTCTTGAATTTGAGAGTAAGCTTGGCTACTGATATGAATATAAAACTGCAGCATTACTGGATACTATTAATTATTTCTGGTGTAAACCATGATTATTTATGTCACTGATAATTTAGTTGTATATTACGGTTGATATATGATGATTTTATATTTAGTTATATTAAACAAATACAAATAAACAAACTTGCTAGTATTTGTTACGTTGACAGTTGTGATAGATAATCAAAATTCAATTCAATACATCAATACGTCATTCAATACGTCATTAATGTGACAGATGTCAAACAAAAGGAGATTATACACGTTATGATTCTATATCTAAGTCTATAGAAAATTTATATAATATTCTGTTATTTTATAATAACTGTAGGGGGAATATTGGAATTATTTATATGAGAAATTTCACTTAAATGATATGATAATTATTTAAAGACCTAATTTCTTAGGGATTTAATCATGATGATTTAAATACTAAAACACTTGTTTATCCTAGAAATCTTCTTAGTAAATAGGTTTACTAAGACACTAAAAGGAAGTAAATATAGTATAACTATAGTACAGCTACAATAATTGTATAAGACTTACTGTCCTTTCTATACAAATATATATTTAATCTATATCTTTCACATTATAATTATGCAGTATATTGCCTCTACTACTACAACATACACAAATAGGACTTATTGTCCTTCCTATATACCTATATATAATAATTGACCTGGCACTTTAATGTGTAATTTATCAGTACTTATGACAACAACCAATTAGGACTTATAGTCCTCTCTATAAAGCTACATAATTATTTAATCTGATTATTTCACAATGTGATTAATCAAACCTCTACAAATATTACAAAAGATCTCTATTACTCTCAACACAATAATAGCTTGTTGGACTTAGTGTCCTCAAACTTATAGAAAACCCAACTGGTTATTTCACGAGACGTTGTTAACTTGTGATTAATCAGTGTCTTTTAAAGGACTTATAGTTCCTTTAGATATATCTCTCTGAATAAATAATTGGTTAATTCACAATGTGGTCAATCAACAATAATATTATATATAATTGACTGGACTTATAGTTCATTCAATAGCACTCATTACTTTTAGTAGCTCTCGACCTATGGGTTGGACTACTCGTTCTTAGGCTCGCCTAATCAACAGATTTAACTTGAACCTTGAGTATTCTTGGTATTAAGTAAATAATATTAAATTGACAATGCTATGTTATGATATAGCAATTATCAACATTATATGGCTTGGCCAATTCCAGGGTGTGGAAGGTATCCCCTATCACACAAATCTTCATCTCTATCGGACTGTCTTCACAGGTGATCTCTAATGTCACATTATAGGGCCGAAGGGTTATGTCCCAACAAAGTAAGTTCTGGTGTCTGGGTGATCTCGCTTCTTGGTCTGATCTCTTGTGGAGCCGAAGGGAAACCCCATTGAGTAAGCTCGTAACAGGGTGACGCTGGGAAACAGTTTCGTACTGTTAGTGGGTGATCTCTATGTCGCCATATAGGACTGAAAGGGTCATCGCCCATGAGTAAGCTCTCGTGTCGGAGTGATCCTGGGATTTCAGTTCCGATCCTTTTGCCTCTGGCAAACACCAATTTATACTGGAAGCATCGTGGGGCTGGTGGAGCCACTGTAATGTTGAAGTAAATGTACTTATGTTTGGTTTGGAACTGAGAATACTCATGCCCTTATTACCATCAGAGTGCATTAGTAAATAGTAATACCCTTCCCTACCTTTTAGGAGGAAGAGTTATAGATAGTTGGAAAGTCTTCCACTGGTCCGGGCGTGTGAGGGGCCCGACCGCTCCCCATTTTTTTTTTATTATTACAGTTATTCTGTAATTTACTATTAAATTAACATAACTTCCTAGTTACATGAATTATGAGTATAATTCATTAATTATTCTTAATCCTTAAAGATTTATCAATCATCTTCATTATTTAACTCCTATCATATACCAATTAAAGAACCTTTTGGTTATTACACACACAACGGGTCCTACATTACTAGACGATCACACATTTATTTATTTGGCCAGATGATCAAGTGTTCTACTATAAGATCTGTTCAATATTAAGTGTTTATTGTAAGGGTTTATATGATTCATAGGATGTTTGGGGTGTATAAGGCAATATAGGTATGGGGTTATATTGAGGGTGTTAGGCCATTCTTTAGGGTAAGTTTTCATTAGATTTTCATAGATTTCATTAGGTAAAGCCTTCGTAGGCTTTTCTTAGGCTTTGTAGGTTTTCCATGTGTAGCTTAGTTTAGAGGGTAATTATTATAAGGGGTGCAAAAGGGGGGGACCATCACAATTGGTGCCGTAGTGACCAGGATATAATTGGTTCATGGCTATTTACATATCAGATCAATAAGAACACTTGGTCACAATTGGAGCTTGTGACTTCAGGGATTGGTTATTAAAATATGAAGGAGTATAAAGTTAAACAGTAATATCTGCTAATAGTATAACTCAAAACCAACTTTGATGATTATGACTAAATAATTATACCGTCATAGATCTAGGATTTGGACCTAATTTCATGATTTCTATGTGTATAGGTAAATAGCCTATTTTACTGTTATCTCATGTTCTTAGGATTTAATTTATCAAATTCATTCAGTGGTTACCTATTGGAGTCAATTATACAACAAATTTACATGATTTGGTTTATATTTTATTTTACTCTATATCAATTGAGTAAATAACATTAGGTATTACACTAATAGGTACATAACAATAGTAGTGAGGATAGCTTACTAGGTTATATTCAGTTCACATTGATCTAATTTTATGCTATAGGACACATTTATTATTCTTTTGCTTCATTAATTCTCAATACTTACTGAACTATTAATTTAACATTATATAAATTTTATAAACAATAATTATGCTATAATGACTTATACATAAAATTTATTAAATTCTTTTTATTGTGAAAGAAATGATTTAAGATGAATTAATGACATTATTCATTTCTGAGGAAATATCCAATTGACTTTTATTTCATAAACTTTTATGATGCAGTGACATTGATTATATATATAAAAAAAAATATTAAATAATTATGATTTGATTTTGATCATCCTAAGATGTTTAAATAGCTTATATAATGTTTTATAGGGGTTTCAAATTGAAAGTTAGACGTTTCATAAAATATCATTAAGGTTAGTTAGGGCCTTTAGTTACTTTATTTGATTACCTAAATTTGAAAATTTAATTAGTTGTTTTCATGTTGTTAAATTTAATTCCAATAATTTATTAGGATGCTATTATAATATTTTATTTATGGTTCTATACATAATTTCTTTATTCCACTTTACAATTATATTTCAGATTTTATTTGATTATTCGCTTATTTTGACTTAGACACTTATTATAAAAAAAAAAAAAAAACTATACTTATATCAGAGGGAGATTTTGTAGGTTATTTATACATATACACTCTTTACATGCCTAAGCATTTTACATACTTAGATGTTGCGCACACTTAGTTTATTTTGCTCTTTGTAATTGCATATAACACAAGACATTTGTATCTTTTTAAATGATAATTTATTGTACAAAATAAATTAATTGATGTATCTAATATAGTTGGTTGTATTTATGTTGGGTTTGCTGTTGTGATCTTTTGGAGGAGGCGATGGGGGGTGTCTATCTACCTATCTAATGGGGTTACATAATATTTTATTATAAAACTTATTGATCATGTTATTTCTGAGAGTATTAAGAAATAGTCATTGGTAATTTAAGTATATTAAAGGAATTTCTTATAATAAGAGTTTTAAACTATGGGGGCCGTTTGTATTATTTTATGCAACATATTTATAGGAGTCTTAAAATTGGGGAGCCGTGCAAAATTTGTCAGACAGATAAGAGTTTTAAACTATGGGGCCGTTTATATTATTTTATGCAACATATTTATAGGAGTCTTAAAATTGGGGGGCCGTGCAGGAATTGTCAGATAGGGGGGTCGGTGGTGATAAATTATTATTTATATAAACTTTACGTCTATGATTAAAATTAATAAATAAAACTAAATTTATTTGAATTTTCTTAGGGACTGTTATATTTTTTATTATTATTCAATGAATACTAGGTTTATTTCTTAGATAAAGTTTTATTCGTATTGTTTAAATTTATTTTAACAAATTTATTTGAACATCTTCATTTTAATATTTAATTAATTTGGGATTTTATCTAATCATTTATTTACACTTAGACAATTATTTTAGGATTCCTTTTTGCATTTATTACATTTTAATGCTTAAATTATTTCACTTCATTTCGTTTTAGGTTTTTTTATTTAGGCTCTTTCGCTTGTTGATATGTTATACTCATACATTTAAGCTCTTAATTATGAACTTCCATTTAGATGTTTTAACTCGTATCTTTTAAATAGATACTTTATCTAAATTTACTGATACAAATAACGTATCTATTAGGTTCTTTACTTGAAGCTCTTCACATATTTAGGTTTTATACATTTAGACTCCTCACATACTTAGGCTTTTCATACATTTAGGTTTTATAGACTCCTTTACACACATTTAGGATTGTATTCATTTATGCTGTTTATGACATTGTAATTACATGCATTGAATTTATTACATATAAATAAACGAGTATAAAAATTTTAATTATAAAATTTAATGGATTCACTCTATCATTACAGCGTATGCAAATTAATTATAAATAATTATTTACAAATCTATTCATAAATAAATATTATGCTTAATTATTAATATATTGAGTAGAAATTTTAAAGCTATTCATACACATAACATTCAACAACACATAACTTCGGGTTTAAAGATCTTTTTAATACTTTTATTGTTTTGAGTCTTAAGAATGTCAGAGTGTTAGGCTAGTATCGATGAATCAATGAAAAATTTAAATGATGATCTTAAGCTCTGTAAAGTTAAATTATATACACATATATGAAGTACATTTTTAGGGTTGGAAAAAAAAAATTTGTAACAATAAACTTATCTTGTTGTAATTATCAATCCGGTAAACTCCTTGATAATTAGGGGGCCGGATGTGACGGTTCGCCTATAGTACAATAGGTTTAATACCATAAGTACATAGAAAAGAAACAGAGGTTCCTATGGGTGACCGCTGCGAAAGCTGAGCTATTTAATATAAACAAACTTTAAAGTCAAGGTTCACAATAGTATACAGAGAAGACGTTACCATATATGAAATATTGACACAGAAGGGAAACTCCTTTGATGTGTTTCCAGAGTGTAGTGGACGTCACAAGAAAATTAAATAAATTAAACAAAAATATATTATATTTTATATTAACCAAATTATAGTTTACCTTTTTCTCATCAGGTGTAAAAGGATGCATATAACACAGTTTAATAAGGTTTATGAGAGCCTTTAAAGTTTTATAAATTCGATAATCAATTTAATAGAAAATATCAAAATACGTTAACATATAATTAAATTGAATTTAAAGAAAAGTTCAGTTCGAATAATAGGCTAAATCTGATTATTGAAATATCTACCCTTCGGTGACATAATCTATGACATTACTAGATGAAAAGAAAAAAAAAAAAGAAAAGAGGAAAATGGCGCGGGAGTCGTGTTTTAGGGATTGCGCAATAAAATAAAAAATTAACTGGGATATAGATCTAGGAGGGACTGGATCGATGAAGGGGTTTGAGATCTTAGTGTATCACTATCGATTAAGTGTGTGAAATTAATCAATAGAAGACTGGAGAATCCGGTGAGCTTGTTCCATTTATTACTACGTAGTTAGATTTTTGACTGTGATCACAGGCAAAGTCTATACTTAATATTTTTCCCAACAACTATTAAAATACGTATTTAGTCGAGTCCATATACCTTTAGGTAATGCGTATATCGTTAAATGCAATCACATTTAAACAAAGTTTACATCAATATAATTTACGTACTTACGTTATTTTACTCATATACAAAATCCAATTATATGGTCGTTTGATAGAACTTCATCAATTTGATTCAATGTTCTAATTGTCCAGTTTTGGAAAATACTTATTGAATCAACTATTGAACTATTACAATACTAACTAGTTTCATATCTAGTTATTATAAAGTATTTATTTATTGAGGATAATAGACTAAAGTGACTATGGTCTGGTCTCATTGCTGGGGAAACAGCCATTGATGAGAGAGAGGGGTTATTGAGTGGCGACCCTGTGAATGCAAGTGCGGTGTGGGCTACCTCCATTGTTTGGAGTGACTGTTTTATGTGTATTGTGGGGCCGTTCCTTGTGTCAGTCGGTGGAAATTGCCTGTGTTCAGTCGTGGGTTGGTGATGGTTGAGACGATGATGATGATGAAATATTTGTATTTATTACACTATTACAGTGTTGGTTTAGAATATCTATTCATACTTAACGCTTCATGGTGAAGTGTTTTTATACCATTACTCGGTCGACCAGATTAATGATTCTTAGTCTATATTTGATTATCCATGACTACATGTGGGGATTTGTTTTACTCCAGATGTACAGAGAAACAGCTTAGCTGTTGCAGGTGATTTTATGTGAATGTATTACTTTTAATACATTATTATTGTGTTAGTAGATAAATTCATGTAACGGTGGGATGTTTATGGTAAACAAGCCTGTATTGTTTAAATAGATATTTTGTCTTGATTTATTATAAACTTTAATATTGATTTTGTTGTAGTAAGCAAGCTGATAATAACAATTCTGTGTGTATTACTGGTTTCTAATAATATTTAATTATGCTGATATTATGGGTGTGGATTTATTTCCTAATGGTAATAAATGTACTAAAGGATTCTCTGACTATAGTTACTCTTAACTAGGTATGAGATACAGTATAAAATTAGTACTAAATGACAAGTGTGAGCTATGTATTTTACTCATATTTAGGAAGAAAGTTGTCATGGCGATAAGGTTTGTATGTGTGTTGTTTGTTCATGCTATATTGACTAGACAAGTTCAGACAGGGTTAAAATTAGTGAATCTTTATTGGATTTATATTTAATATACATATTTTGAATATTTATGGGAATAGAATGGAGATATACAAGTAATAAAATATAATATTAGTATTTTATAAATTTCATTATCGAGTTAGTTGTATATGTTGGGCTGCATCCAAGGAGATATGAACCTATTATATTAATAAAGCAAACACTAACACTGATTATTCACTTCTTTAATAAATTTACATTAGAGTTTAGAAATCAAATAGATAGCATATTGGGAAAATCTTCACCACACATGTATTTGAGGAATGTTCTTGATAATTAGTACTGTATGTATATATTATTGCAAGTACAATTGCAATAAGAATGTTAAACTTCTAATCTTCTGTTTATTCTTGAATTTGAGAGTAAGCTTGGCTACTGATATGAATATAAAACTGCAGCATTACTGGATACTATTAATTATTTCTGGTGTAAACCATGATTATTTATGTCACTGATAATTTAGTTGTATATTACGGTTGATATATGATGATTTTATATTTAGTTATATTAAACAAATACAAATAAACAAACTTGCTAGTATTTGTTACGTTGACAGTTGTGATAGATAATCAAAATTCAATTCAATACATCAATACGTCATTCAATACGTCATTAATGTGACAGATGTCAAACAAAAGGAGATTATACACGTTATGATTCTATATCTAAGTCTATAGAAAATTTATATAATATTCTGTTATTTTATAATAACTGTAGGGGGAATATTGGAATTATTTATATGAGAAATTTCACTTAAATGATATGATAATTATTTAAAGACCTAATTTCTTAGGGATTTAATCATGATGATTTAAATACTAAAACACTTGTTTATCCTAGAAATCTTCTTAGTAAATAGGTTTACTAAGACACTAAAAGGAAGTAAATATAGTATAACTATAGTACAGCTACAATAATTGTATAAGACTTACTGTCCTTTCTATACAAATATATATTTAATCTATATCTTTCACATTATAATTATGCAATATATTGCCTCTACTACTACAACATACACAAATAGGACTTATTGTCCTTCCTATATACCTATATATAATAATTGACCTGGCACTTTAATGTGTAATTTATCAGTACTTATGACAACAACCAATTAGGACTTATAGTCCTCTCTATAAAGCTACATAATTATTTAATCTGATTATTTCACAATGTGATTAATCAAACCTCTACAAATATTACAAAAGATCTCTATTACTCTCAACACAATAATAGCTTGTTGGACTTAGTGTCCTCAAACTTATAGAAAACCCAACTGGTTATTTCACGAGACGTTGTTAACTTGTGATTAATCAGTGTCTTTTAAAGGACTTATAGTTCCTTTAGATATATCTCTCTGAATAAATAATTGGTTAATTCACAATGTGGTCAATCAACAATAATATTATATATAATTGACTGGACTTATAGTTCATTCAATAGCACTCATTACTTTTAGTAGCTCTCGACCTATGGGTTGGACTACTCGTTCTTAGGCTCCGGCCTAATCAACAGATTTAACTTGAACCTTGAGTATTCTTGGTATTAAGTAAATAATATTAAATTGACAATGCTATGTTATGATATAGCAATTATCAACATTATATGGCTTGGCCAATTCCAGGGTGTGGAAGGTATCCCCTATCACACAAATCTTCATCTCTATCGGACTGTCTTCACAGGTGATCTCTAATGTCACATTATAGGGCCGAAGGGTTATGTCCCAACAAAGTAAGTTCTGGTGTCTGGGTGATCTCGCTTCTTGGTCTGATCTCTTGTGGAGCCGAAGGGAAACCCCCATTGAGTAAGCTCGTAACAGGGTGACGCTGGGAAACAGTTTCGTACTGTTAGTGGGTGATCTCTATGTCGCCATATAGGACTGAAAGGGTCATCGCCCATGAGTAAGCTCTCGTGTCGGAGTGATCCTGGGATTTCAGTTCCGATCCTTTTGCCTCTGGCAAACACCAATTTATACTGGAAGCATCGTGGGGCTGGTGGAGCCACTGTAATGTTGAAGTAAATGTACTTATGTTTGGTTTGGAACTGAGAATACTCATGCCCTTATTACCATCAGAGTGCATTAGTAAATAGTAATACCCTTCCCTACCTTTTAGGAGGAAGAGTTATAGATAGTTGGAAAGTCTTCCACTGGTCCGGGCGTGTGAGGGGCCCGACCGCTCCCCATTTTTTTTTTATTATTACAGTTATTCTGTAATTTACTATTAAATTAACATAACTTCCTAGTTACATGAATTATGAGTATAATTCATTAATTATTCTTAATCCTTAAAGATTTATCAATCATCTTCATTATTTAACTCCTATCATATACCAATTAAAGAACCTTTTGGTTATTACACACACAACGGGTCCTACATTACTAGACGATCACACATTTATTTATTTGGCCAGATGATCAAGTGTTCTACTATAAGATCTGTTCAATATTAAGTGT
This sequence comes from Galleria mellonella, assembly GCF_026898425.1. Taxonomy (NCBI): domain Eukaryota; kingdom Metazoa; phylum Arthropoda; class Insecta; order Lepidoptera; family Pyralidae; genus Galleria; species Galleria mellonella. The sequence goes on along the minus strand of NW_026442136.1, from coordinate 8,105 downwards.
TTATTGTAAGGGTTTATATGATTCATAGGATGTTTGGGGTGTATAAGGCAATATAGGTATGGGGTTATATTGAGGGTGTTAGGCCATTCTTTAGGGTAAGTTTTCATTAGATTTTCATAGATTTCATTAGGTAAAGCCTTCGTAGGCTTTTCTTAGGCTTTGTAGGTTTTCCATGTGTAGGTTAGTTTAGAGGGTAATTATTATAAGGGGTGCAAAGGGGGGGACCATCACATGGTGCCCCGCCAGCGTATACTGTTAGCGCATGCGGGGTTACCACTCCATTCATCATCCATTAAAAAAAAAAGTATACCTAATTGGGGGGGGGGGGTTTGAATATGATCTAGAAATGAGGTATAGTAGCTCCATTGCTAATGATATACCTTGTCAGTTCGATCTCTTCTCGGTTTCCCCCAGAAACCATTGTGCTCAATTCGACTGACAACTGACCTAACTGTAGGTCTAATATAATATGAAATGAAATTCCAAATTTTCGGGCTCAATTTCGTCTTTTGTTTGTATCGAAATCGGCCTAGTAAATGGAGTTTAGCATTTCGTTTGTCATAGATCCTATAGGAACAATATTTTAACATTTTTTAATTGAACATAACTATGTAGTTTTAACATGAAATTGGTGTTTTGTTCGGTCCCAAAATTTCGGAAAATATTTCATGGTAGGCCCTCAGTTCATCCTTACCCGTCATCAGTCAATGGTATACCATCAGGGGGGAAAGGGATTGTTAGTAATGGGGTCTAATAGCCCCATTACTGGCAATATACCCTCTCAGGTTGACCTCCACGCGGGTCGCCCTGGAAACCATCATGTTTAATTCTTGTCTGATTCATCATGGTGGGCCAACTGACCTGCATTCATTCTCACGTATCATCTTCCACTGGTGCCTCGCCGGTGTATACTGATAGCGCGGGTGGGGTTACCAATCCATTTTCACCCATTAAAAAAAATGGTATACCATTATATATATATACCGTTAGTGCAGATGGTATTACCATTTCATGTTCACCCATTAAAAAAAGTGTACCTAATTTAAAAAGGAATAGAAAGTGTATGTAGATAGATCTGTATGAAAAAGTTGAATTATATATCCTGTATGGATATATAATTCAAGGTATGAATTGACGAACTCCTTCATTTTGAAGTCGGTTGATAAGTGAGTTTATTTAATTTCTTCTTAGCCACTTTACCGTTCTGCCAACCATCATAAAATATTATATAAAATACCCGTAGCATTTAGCATTAAAAAGGACAGACTACTTTTTATTCCGGACAGTTAACATTAGGTAGCAGTAATATATAGCAATATATATATATATTTTAATTATAATATCTATATACTGGTCTAATAACGAATATATTAAAAATCCGTTATCCAAAAAATTACATTGTATAACAGACTTTTAATATATTCGAAAGTAGATATCCAACCGATATGGGCGATATCGAAGTGGGTGATGACCTTTTTTCCGTCAATATCCAGTGGAACCCAATATATAGATATCGGATCGGTATCCATATTACACATGCGTAGTTAACAATACCGATTCCTTTCTTTTTAATATAAAAAAATAATATTAAAAACAAGAAAAAAAAAAACAAGGGATAAGAATTCGTCAAATTTTATTGGTTGCAGGTATATACATCATACTTGCTAGCTGGAGTTGTGTTTCGGGGGTTTAATATTGTAAACGAGGGTGGCCCCGACCCCAAGGGTCTAACAATGTCAGGCGAACCTTGACACCCCCCGCCCCTCGTTACGAGTTTCATTCTTGCCTAAAAATGTTCCATGAAGCAAAATAAAGGTTTTCGTCTTTGCCTTTTCAACTTGCTTAAAAACGGAAAAGGTTTTTAATTCGATTATTCGACTTCTTTATGTGACGCGTTATATGTATGCGACGATTTTGAGGGTTATTTTTACATTTTTAATTTAGGTTTACTTCTTTTGCGTATTCTAAACTTCAATTATTTTACTGTAATTCTAGATTCCATTCAAAATAATCTTAAATACTAGGCTTAACTAGTCTTAAACACCAGAGGGAGACTTTGCACAAAAGTCTCCCTTTGTCCTATTCGTGTTTCTACCATGAATCAGTTGTGTTTGCATGGCTGTGTTTCGGTTTGAAGGGTGGGATATGGCGTGAATTTACAGGGTACAGAGGAATAATACCGGAGTCCTCAGGAATGGCAACGCATGAAGGGTATCATGGGCGAAACAGTATACTCTGTTATGTCCATGGTACTGCTCATGTCTATAGGCGACGGTTACCACTTTCCATTAGGTGGGTCGTCAGCTTGTTTGCCATTCTAAGTAGCAAATAAATACAACTCGTTTACACTAAAATACACATTTTTAAATATCACATGTGAGATTGGGGGATGAGGGAAAAGGTCGAGCTAAATCTCACGACATTTTATCAGAGAAAAGAGTGGTGGTGACGGTCGGAAAATCACCAAAATAGCCTTACATAATTAATTACAGACCGGGATAAAAACAAGCGTATTTCCATTCCATTTTGTACGTGTAAATACCAAATGTCATAGTGATAGGTTAAGCCGTTAAGACTCTAAAATGTAACAAACAGGATTTAATTAAGGAAAAACTCACATTTGAAGCAGTCAAAATATGAAAATGAATTTGATTGTTACCTTTTCGGGATTGCCTTGATCACCAGTGATCAGTATTTTAATTTTACATTCATTTTTATATTAATACCCGCCCATTATGTACTTTTTATTATAACACATTTGTGATTTGTTAATCTTTGTCAGGTGCCTACGATACAGGCTCGCCTAGTGTGGGGCCCAGTGTATCTTGTATTTGTAACTTTGTGTTTTTGTCAAATAATAAATTTCTATTCTATTTCTTTAGTCACCTTTACTGCTCAAGTAATCATTATGTTTGCCCGCAAAACTAATGATGTCACATGCGTAAATTCGTCAGGAACTGTGGTGTTTTTCGGAGAACACATCACAGTTGTAATATAGCTAGCAAATGGGGCCTATGGTCCCCTTTATTAACAATTCCCGACCCTCGCTGAAATAAAGGGTGAGTGAACCATAGACGTAGTATAAATGAACCGAGTAAGTTTGCGAATAAATTTTATAAAGAAAAAAAATTACCTTTTTTTTATTTTCTTACTATTATTCTAATCATGCATCGTTAGTCATTTATTTCATTTACATTAAAAAAATCCCAAAGAAAAACCGTTAGTCTCGGAGAAAGTTTGTTTTTTTTTTGCAATTTCAGAATATTGTTCGTGCTCGAACAATAAATTATCTTTTCCAATATATTTTATAAATATTTATAATACATACAGTAATAACGTCTAGGTAAGAAAATAGTAAAATAAAACTCCGCAACAATATTGTATTATTCAATTTCATTCTCAGGTTGTCGTAAGAGTGAGAGATGAATGGCAAAACAAAACGCAATATAACAATGTGAATGAAAGAACAGAAAAAAAAAGAATTTCAAGTAAACTTAAGTTGACGCCATTTTGAATAGTTATTTTTTTTATCAGTCTTCTGAGAATTCGTAATAAATTCACAGGCAAAAGACTCCTGACCAGAAGGATTTAAGTAAATTGTTCTAGCAGTAAGTCGTTTATATATCTCGAGAACTCGACAACCGACACAGAAGAACAATTTTCGAATCTCTCTTTTCATTTAAGTTTCCTCTTGTTTGTGCAACTAATTCACGCATCTTCTTCCAGCCAGTTCTATCCTAGGCCATATCCTTGACTTCCCTATACGACATGACACCTAGTGTTTCTTTTATAATAACCAATATTATCGTCTAATTGACCAATATTTTCAAATGCAGTATAGTATTTATTAATATAGGAAATTGGTAGTAGCACTCATCAGTATTAAGCAACGCCGGGATCAGGATCAGTGTTAAGGAAAACCAGGACTAGGATTTTGGTTACCTACACTAGTTAATATTAGTCAGTTAGCAAGTTCAGTCAATGTTCATAGTATATAAGACAAAAGGGGTAATCTGTCATTTTTATTCTAATATTTTTTTTTTACATTGACAAGCGTTGCTAGAATGCATATCGCCTGCCATTGAACCAAGGAGGTGCTTAACATTTATTCCACAGCTAGGTGAAGTAACGTGCTAGTTTAGGACTCACTCAACAACGCGACCCATCGCTCCGCCAATGCTAACTTTATTTTATATCTAACATTACTTTCAAACGAATAGAAGCCATATTTTAATTTTTTTTTTGTTGTTTTTTTTTTTTATGGGATGATAATGGAATGGTGACCCCACCTGCGCTTACGGTGAGTAAGAATATACTTACAAATTAGTTGCATAGAAATTTTATCAAAATTAGTCCAGCAGTTTTTTATATCAAAATAACTGATTTTGTCACAATTATAATGTTCTTTTTTTTTTTGTGGTACACAATTTTTAATTAATATTAATGGAAATGGAATGGTAAATCCGCCCACACTATCGGTGTACGCTGGCGAGACACCATTGCTTTCACTGATGTCTCGCCAGCAAGAAGGTGAGAATTTGTTGTTGTCGATGGAGTTACCATTTCATTTTCTTCCATTAAAACAAAGACCTTACCTCCATCCTCAAATTTTTTTTAGAACACAGGGACAAACGAGCGTGCGGCTCACCTGATGGTAAGTGACTACCGCCGCCCATGATCACCCACAACACCAGTGGCATTGCAAGTGTGCTGCCGGCCTTTAAAAAGGAATATACTCTTTTCTTGAAGGTTATGTTGTCGTATCGGTTCGGAAATACTGCTGCTGGAAGTTGATTCCAAAGAATGGTTGTGCGTGGAAGAAAGTGCCTTGAAAAACGACTTTATGTTTCAATAAATTCTTTTTTGACCCAAATTATGAATATACCAGAGGTTTTTGAAAAAGAGACGGCATATCTGATTGTAATTTGTAAGTTTAAACCTCCCCTGGTACCTATACCTTTGTACTTATTATAATTATCTCTAGTAAAATACCTATTTTTAGATCCCTTAGTTCATATTCCAAGAAATTCGAGATACGAAAATACTTTAATCTTAACGTTCGAGTACCTATTGACATAACCTATCTGCACCTCCAGCCAGTTTTATTGACGTTAAACGAACAAAACAACTTCGTAAACACTGCGAACGAAGCCGCACCGCGCTTTGTAATAAAATAATTTTAAGATTGTGTTTTTTTTTATACAACTTAGAATGGCAAACAAGCTGACGGCCCACCTGATGGAAAGTAGTAACCGTTGCCTATAGACATGAGCAGTACCATGGACATAACAGAGTATATTGTTTCGCCTATGATACTCCCCATGCATTGCCATTCCTGAGGACTCAGGTGTTATTCCTCTGTATCCAGTAAATTCACGCCATATCCTATCCTTCAAACCGAAACACAGCCATGCAAACACAACTGCTTCACGGTTGAAACACGAATGGGACAGAGGTACCCAAGCAATCGACTTTTGTACAAAGTCTCCCTCTGGTGTGTAAAACCAGTCATTTTTATTTAAAAACTACACCATTAAATTAATTTTGTTATAATTTCTATGGAACCAATCTGTAAGTATATCCTGGATTTACGAAGTCAGCAGCAGTATTTCCGAACCGATACAACATCATAACCTTCAAGAAAAGAGTATATTCCTTTTTAAAAAGCCGGCAGCACGCCTGCAATGCCTTTAGTGTTGTGGGTGACCATGGGCGGCGGTAGTCACTTACCGTCAGGTAAGCCGCATGCTCGTTTTACCCCCTGTGTTCTTAAAAAAAAAACGGAGTTATGAGGTAACAAACATAAAAAGAAATATACAACCAAATTGAGACCCAAGTTCTTTTTGAAATCGGTTGAAAAACGCAATACCTAATTAGTTTACTACTCTGTGCTGTTTACTTGTTATACCTATAAAACCCACACGAGTCTGTGAAAGTATACATTCAAGCTGGAAACTCGAGCTGACTGCCTGCCGCGACTAGAATGTCTTGTATTTGCAACGAGTAAACAAGTACCTATGTTGTAGTCGATAACTTGTTTTATTATTATAAGTAGGTACGTTTCATTTTAAATGGAAACTACCACAAACCCGTTATGAAACATCACATCGTTATAAGTGAAGGACAAGCATGAGAACGCATTCTTTATTTAAAATTATGTTCAACCCGAATGAGTTTTATTTTTTAATTGTCTCTAGTTATTATTTTTTATCTGTATTCCTTGAAGCAACAGCTGAGTTTAATTGTCATAGACAAAATGAACAATTTTTATTGTTTACTTTTATTGCAATATTTTTTCTTTTTTTTTTAATTTAATGTAATGTGTACAGATGATTAACGGAGCGGCTCGATGTAACATCATCGTGTAGGCAGGCAGGCAACATGCATATGGTAGAAAGTAGCGGAAACTTGTTTATGCGATCCCCACCTTGGTTGGTCAAGCTTCATGGATGGTAAATGTGGCCTTGGTGTTTTTCCGTCATTATTGTATTCGTGAAACTCGATATACCGTCTGCTGCCATAAACATTTTAAATATTAACTGTGCCTTCGACTGCGTTCACATGACTTCGACATAACGAGTGAACAGCATATTAATGTATTTTTTTTTTTTTACTTTTTAATATAAAATAATACAAATTTGTTTTCACCTTTTTTTTACTAGTTATTACCTTCTACTTCGTCCAGATTACGAGAATATTATGTTTATCATCTGGGACACTTCTCTATTTCAATTACTACGTGCATGTCAAATTTTATGACAACCGGTTGAGTCGTTAAGACGCCAAGAGGTTATAAGCAAAATCACTTTTACATATAATATTAGTAACTTTATTTTGGAAGCATAATTATGGTATGTTTCAAAAGAACTCATTGAAAACGTAAACAAACCGATAAATTTAACCGACCATAAATAAGACTGTCTGCTGATGTTAAAACAACGATTAATTTATTGAATATAATCATAAATATTTATATTTGTTACTAATTTTATTAAGAGAGATGATATGTAAGATTTTTTTTTTTATGCAACTTAGAATGGCAAACAAGCTGACGGCCCACCTGATGGAAAGTGGTAACCGTCGCCTATAGACATGAGCAGTACCATGGACATAACAGAGTATACTATATCGCTCATGATACCCCCCAAGCGTAGCCCTTCCTGAGGACTCAGGTGTTATTCCTCTGTACCCTGTAAATTCACTGTCATATCCCACCCTTCAACCGAAACACAGCCATGCAAACACAACTGCTTCACGGTAGAAACATTAAAAAATTTCAACAAGACTTGTATACGTTTTTATTAGGATAAAACAGTTAAAAGGTAGCCAAATCTGTCTAAATACCAAAAATTTAAACACATATCTCACAGTGTAAGCAATAGTTCTGTAGTACTTGTATCGAAGTACATTATAGGCATGTCTAGTTTGTAAGCTACATTATATATGTACGTAGTTGAAGGAACTGGCCGCAAACAGCACATGTCATGTTCTGTTATAGCTTTCCCGATGAAATAAAATGGAAGGCAGGTGACATGTATGATACGGATGCCAGTCGCCAGCCGACCTGTCTAGCGGATGTTCGTTCAATATACATTTTACAATTCAATAAGCAGTTTTTGTTTGTATTTATCATTAATTCACTAATGTTTTTTTTAGAAGTATTTCATCAACTATCTAGTAAATACACTAGTTTTATCTTAATTTCTATGGGAGTAACTAGATGTCGCTACTATCATTTAAGAACAGATTATGGTTGGTTATTATCTCCCGTCCTTCAAGTAAAATTGAAAGAATGTTTTTTTTTTTTCTTTCGTCGCTCTTTTTTCGGCTAAGGTGTTAACGTATACGAACTAAAATCAGTGTGTTTCTTTGGAGTATTTCTAGTGCGCTTTATATCAATCGTGTCAAACAGTATTTGATAGGATAGTACTAACATTTTCTACAAGAGAGGTTAGTATAAAGCTAATTGTATTACCTATTAACTTATTAAAGAAAGATTATGTTAAGTAAAGACATTATTTATTAAAGTTCCTTATAAAAACTTAATTTGATTCGATCATTCCCATTGACACGTACAAAGATATTTTGCATGAATTTGACATTAC